>NC_084741.1:36617476-36622476 GCF_033978785.1 Entelurus aequoreus
TGGGTAAAGTGTCTTGCCCAAGGACACAACGGCAGTGACTAGGATGGCGGAAGCGGGGATCGAACCTGCAACCCTCAAGTTGCTGGCACGGCCGCTCTACCAACCGAGCTATAATTAGAGTGTGGACTGGAAGTTTTTAACTTTTTGACAATCTTTCAAATTTTATGACATGCAGTGGTACCTCAATTTTTGTTAATAATTAGTTTGAAAGGGCCCATTCAAAATTGTATCATACAAAAAACTAAACAAAATTAATATTTTCATAAAGAACAATTATAGTATATTGCAAATGCATTTAAATGATGATTGAAATGGATAAATGAACATTTAACATACATTGTAGTTTCATTGAAGACTTTTGACTGCATTAGGGCGGCAGGGTGAGGGATTAACATAACATAACACCATAACAGTGTGGTGCATTCAGTGACACTCTGTAATCATGGACTCTAAGGCTCTTCCATCCATCCATCCATTTCCTCCCGCTTGTCCTTTTCAGGGTCGTAGGGGGTGCTGAAGCCTCTTGTTGACTTGAATTGGATTATTACTGTATGTTACTGGACACCTTTTTATGGCTCTATGGCTTTAACTAAAGGCCTGAATTCCCAGACAGGTTGGTTATTCATACATTTAAATAACAATAATAACATAATAAAAAAGTCACCAATGTGTGTTTAACCGTATTAAAACCGAGAGAACGTTTGACAATGAAAATGTTTGCCTTAAACCGAGTCATAGGCTCTAGCACCCCCCGCGACCCCGAAAGGGACAACCGGTAAAAAAAAAATGGATAGATGGATGGATACTAAAACCGGGGCATATGAAAACCGAGGTACCACTGTATTTAATTTTGGGTTTTTATAAGTAAGCATCAAAATGACAAAGAAATATATTTCCGTCTGAGTATTAGTAAGTCTATAGAATATACGAATTTCACTTTTTGATTTGAACTACTGAAATAAATTAACTTTTCAAAGACATTCAAATGTATTAAGATGAACCTGCCAGAATAGTATCATATCTCCTATGGCCATTGTCATATTTTAGACTAAAAATGTCTCAATCAAAAGTTCCATCCATCCATCCATGTTCTTCCGCTTATCCGAGGCCGGGTCGCGGGGGCAGCAGCCTAAACAGGGAAGCCCAGACTTCCCTCTCCCCAGCCACTTTGTCCAGCTCAATGTTCAAATAAGTGTTGGTTCTGCCCCAATATGTAATGTCTTCCTCTTTTACCACTACTCCATCACTAAAAATAAAACATCATTTTTAATCATCTGTGTTTGTTTTCCTTGATAAAACGGCGGGGAAACTATAAAAAATATGAGGCATGTGTAAACTGAGGATATGACAGTGATTTTCTTCTATTTTCTGTGTTATTATTACTATTGTTGTGTGATGAACTATAGAATATAGAACTTGCATGGTTAAGGGAAGGAATCAGGTCAGGTTCCTGATTATATGAGTGTATATTTCACTACACGTGCGTACTTAAGCAAGGTGAAGGTACATTTAAATGAGTGGTTAACATATCCTAACATAATCATTACAGTTACTTTACATTCTCAGGATTCTTGTGTAGTTAAATGTATAGTTAGTGTCTTTCTTTTGCGTGAACACTTAGTCAAAATGTCATAGGGACACATTTTTTAAATTGTTTTTTACGCTTAGTCCTTTGTCATTTGTAGAAGAACTTGTGGGTTTTTTGTACAAATGATCAAATTTGTAATTGATATTTCAAATATACAAATACCTAAGTGACACCTAATTGGTCCCTGCACGTTGATTGATTGATTGAAACTTTTATTAGTAGATTGCACAGTACAGTACATATTCCGTACAATTGACCACTAAATGGTAACACCCCAATAAGTTTTTCAACTTGTTTAAGTCGGGGTCCACGTTAATCAATTCATGGTAGGTGTGGGTGATACCGCTAGTTGTGATATCGATCGAATACCAAATGAATACAGGGTCAATATACCCGATGGAGATACTGATTTGAGGTGGGAATCTTTGGGCACCTTACAATTCGATTACAATTATGATTCAGGAGATTAAAAATCGATTATTGATGCATGTTAATTTATATATAATGATGCAGTTTTACATTTGTTTTTGTTTCGCTAAATAAGCGTTTATCACTTGCAACTTAAAAAAAACTGTGCACTTGTAATAAAAAACAGTTAAATTAATTCCCACATTTATTAAAATAAAGAAAACAGGAACATAAGTGCCCTATAATAAAGCAGCTGGTCGGATCTCTCAGTGAGGTGGCTCGCTGCAGTCAGCCATATTTTAGAACTGTCTGCATTACTTTATTTACAATAAACACACCAATTATCAATAATTGACATTTACTAATCGATTTTATAACTGTCCATGTCTGAATTGCGATGCATCTAAAAATCTATTATTTTCCCCACCTGATACTAGTAAATTTTACTGTTTTTGCACATTTTCATGATCATTGTATGATTTTGTTATTTTTGCTTTTAAAATGATGATAATAATAATATAATTATAAACAACAATACAGGACAAATATTTTAAGAAAGAAAAAAAAAAAGATCAACAAACTTTATGAACAATTTACCAATATATACATACAACAATATAAGAAGACAATGTAACAATATTAAAAAATGATACAATTATTCCTTTATACTAAATACAACTATTTGAGCAAAATAAAACAAATATTGAAAACAATATCCAACTTATTCCCTGACTTTGTAAACAAGATAATATATATCAAAACTAAAAACAGAAATTATTTTTAAAAAACAAACATTTTCTCATCATGCTATTATCAATCCAATGCGGACACTATTCTTAGTAATTATACAATTTATACGATAGATGAAGCCCCATTTTGATGCAGCAGGTTTTAAATCTCTAATAAAGGGGAAAAAAGAGCTGACTCAGAATAAACAGTAAGTCATGTAAAAACTTACCACAGATAACTAATTCCAGATGATAATGCCATCATTGCCTCTGATTAGCTACTACTACAAGCAGCACGATGACATCATCACTGACTTTGTGGCTCCATGTCACTGATGAATGGGAGATAAAGGTCAAGGTGAGTAAATAAAGCAGATACAGCATTATGTGGATAAAGAGAACTTGATACTTCTGTAGACTGTGTGTGCGTGTGTGCGTGTGTGTGCGTGTGCGTGTGCGTGTGCGTGTGCGTGTGCGTGTGCGTGTGCGTGTGCGTGTGTGTGTGTGTGTGTGTGTGTGTGTGTGTGTGTGTGCATTTGTATGAATAAGCGGGACATGCCTGTATATAAATAGAGTGTTTGATTTTAGCTTCAGTGGGTATCAAGCTTCAAGTCAAAATCAATAGACTACTTCAAAGTTTTAACATAGTTAGACTCAAGTGCGAGGGGCGCCCCCTTTTGGCTGAAACTTTAAACAAATAAATGAAATAAAACACTCAAAACTCCATTAAACTCTTTTGCGTAAACAGACTGTATATACTGTAGTATGTACACAGTGAGCGATGCAGTGAGTGCTGTCAAATTAATTATATATGCAGCAATCAGCTGCAGGCAACCATGCTCACTCATGAGGAGATAAAAGAGTGTGGCCTTGTTGATTTACAGTAAGAGACTTGCTGGAGCATTCAGTACCGCTTATAATATTTAGGTGACTTTGTATACATACTCTATGTATAATTCTTACTAAAATAAGACCGAATCCAAAATAAATTCAAACATGTGCACTCACTTCTTCTTTATTATGCATCATGCAATACGCAATTGTAAAAATACAGATCACACTAAATATTTGTTGATCCGGCAAATTCATGACTGTAACAAATACATGTACTGCATGCAACTGCATATCTTTTAAACTTAAACATGATTTAATAATGTAACAATCATAACGTTATTACACATTCCAAATATTTCATTTTGTTCAAATAAAAACAAATACCTAAAAATCTGCTTGACTTATGATTTCATCCATCAAATTGTACACTGTAAAAATGAATAGCTAAAATTGCTATTACAGTACGAAAAAAAAAATGGCAGCTCAGTTGCCAGAGTTTGACCTTTAAAAAAAACATGGTGTCGTTTTTCCATTCACAGTCATGCACAGTAAAAACAACCGTAGATTTTATTGTGAAAAACTGGCATCTTTGTCGCCAGAATTTTACCATAAAAAGGTGTGGTACTGTTTTTCTATTGACTGTGATACACTGTAAAAACAACAACTGTAAATTGTATGGTGCAAAACTGGTAGCTCAGTTGCCGGAATTTATCCTTAAAACACAGTGGTAACGTTTTACGATACACAGCAATACACTGTACACACAGCCATTGATTTTAAGGTAAAAACCTGGCAGCTTGTCGCTAGAGTTTTACAGTTAAAAAATAATGGTACCCATTTTCCTATTTACAGTATTATGCTGTAAAAAAAATAACCTTAATTGTATGCTACAAAACTGGCAGCTCAATCGCCACAATTTTACCATAAAAAACTTGTAGTACCGCTTTTCCATTTACAGTAATAACACTGTAACACCATGGATTTTACGACAAAAACTTGGCAGCAAAGTCATCAGAATTTTACAGTATGAAAAACAGTGGTACCACTTTTTCCATTTACAGTAAAAACACTGTAAAAACACAGCAAGTTTTACTAAATTTTTTGACTGCAAAATGTACAGATTATTTTTTACAGCTTACGTAAAAGCTATAGGTCATAATCAAATGAGTAGGCAATTGTGTAATAATATCATGAGGCAAATACTTATACGTTTTTATTTATATATATTTTCATTGTTACAAGCAGCACTCAGAGGGCAGCCATAACTGCGAAGTGGCCCTCAATGAAAACAAGTGTGACACCCCTGGTATAACTTATTGTTTTATATCATGGTAGTATATTTCCTTATATATGAAATGGACAAGCGGTAGAAAATGGATGGATGGATGTATCTAGTTTCCTGTTTGTGCAGCAACAGTCCAGGCAAAGATCAGACAGGAATA
>NC_084741.1:36627476-36847476 GCF_033978785.1 Entelurus aequoreus
AGCCTGTTGTAAGGCTGGGCGATATGTCGAGTTTGTAAGATGTATCGATATATTTTTAAACAAGATATGAATTAAGAAAATATCGTAATATTGATATAATTTATTTCACGTTAAAATGACCAAACGGCGCTTATTTGTTGTGTTCCTTGTTCTCCCCCGCTCCTCACTCCCTCTCATGGGCTACTAAACCCCGATTTATACATTAAAAAAACTAGTGGAAGATGACAGAGGGATTCTCTTGCTTAGATGTTTCTTTTATCGATGTAGACCAGTGGTTCTCAACCTTTTTTCAGTGATGTACCCCCTGTGAACATTTTTTAAATTCAAGTACCCCCTAATCAGAGCAAAGCATTTTTGGTTGAAAAAAAGAGATAAAGAAGTAAAATACAGCACTATGTCATCAGTTTCTGATTTATTAAATTGTATAACAGTGCAAAATATTGCTCATTTGTTGTGTTTTTTCTTGAACTATTTGGAAAAAAATATATAAAAATAACTAAAAACTTGTTGAAAAATAAACAAGTGATTCAATTATAAATAAAGATTTCTACACATAGAAGTAATCATCAACTTAAAGTGCCCTCTTTGGGGATTGTAATAGAGATCCATCTGTATTCATGAACTTAATTCTAAACATTTCTTCACAAAAAAATAAATCTTTAACATCAATATTTATGGAACATGTCCAAAAAAAATCTAGCTGTCAACATTGAATATTGCATTGTTGCATTTCTTTTCACAGTTCTTTTTGACAGACATTTTAGTGAGGGTCAAACCATCATGGCATGGGGGAAACTCTGGGTTCATGGTAATGAATGGAATAGCCTACTTGATTTGATGTTCAGTTTATGAACTTACATTCATATTTTGTTGAAGTATTATTCAATAAACATATTTATAAAGGATTTTTGAATTGTTGCTATTTTTACAATATTTAAAAAAAAATCTCACGTACCCCTTGGCATACCTTCAAGTACCCCCAGGGGTACGCATACCCCCATTTGAGAACCACTGATGTAGACGACATCCAGGAAACCCACAATGCGTCTACTTGGCCACATTTGGACAAATGTATGCGTCTGGATAAAACATTAATTTGACTTGATTTACCATGTAAACCCAAATCAAAACTGTTCTCGAGTTGCCAAAAATGTATACCGAAGTGAGGAAGATCATAGACGCACAATTACGTAAAGTCACTTACTTGGCGCTGACCGAACCGTACACTGTGACAGTCCATTACATCGTCGACTGGGAATTAAAAAGTGCCTGCCTGCAAATGTGTTTTGTTTTTTAATCAGAGTATGATACATTTTGTATTATTTGCACAGTTATGTTAATTATTTTATGTAGAAATAATATTTTCTGTGTTATGTATACATTCTGTTTTTCTATTTTATTTATGTTATGTAATTATGTGCTACTTAAACAGTTTATTTTCTGTGCTGTTAATACCCATACCAAAGTGCCACTGACTGTTTACAGTACAGTTGTCATTCACTTCAATTTCAGTGAAATTCGCTCAAAAATGAATATCTTTATATAAATATTTTCACCAGAAAATATATCGAGATATATATCAAATATCGAGTTTAAGTAAAAATACATCGAGATATACTTTTTCATCCATATCGCCCAGCCCTAGCATGTAGCAGAAAGCATGATGGCTAATTATTTAAAAAGATGGCTTCATGTTCCCTCAGGGTCTCCATATATCAACAACGTGTCTTAAATAGGTAAGAAGTTTGACTTGGTTCTATCTATCTAGCTAAAGCTATATGTTGCTATTGAGCTATCGAGTTTGTGCTAACGTAAATAGCATGTAGGATGACGGCTAACAACTAGCAAGAAAATGGCTTCCTGTTCCCACTCCTGTCAGGAGTTTTTAAAGGGTAAGTAGTTTCAGTGTTTCTATCCATTTATCTCTCTATTTCACGTACATGCGCTAGCGTAAATTACATGTATGTGGAAGAGATCCAGCTTTTAAGTAAATAGAACAAACAGAGAGCCCTATATTATTCTGCATTCAAAACAACTTGACCAGGTAGATTTGTCCAGCCAGTGTGTTATCTCTAACATCCCAAGCTGGTGGTAAAAAGAAGTCCATCCATCCACTCTGTCATGTCCTTCCAAATAAGGTGATTGAGTTCGGTTTAGCTTTGCAGCTGAATCTATTTATTTTAACTCCCCCCCGCCCCTTCACTGGCCTTGCCATAAAGAAGCTGAGAGGGGTCTCTGTGCTCCACACAGTGGCCCTCAAATATCCACACTGCCTGCCTCCTAACATCTGCTATGTGATGCAGGAGGAGGGTTGTTTTTTTACGTTGGCACTGAATGATCACATCAAATGTCTCATGGCGGCGTAGAAACGGAGGCAGATTACGGCTAAAAGCCTCTCTTTAACCTCTTTTGTGGCCCAAAACACGGCTTGTCTAACATGGCTGACATAAAATCACAGAGAGATTAGCATGAGACGCTTCGCATGTTTAAAAGTAGAACTCGTGCGTGTAGAGGAAGTTCGCCAGAGAGTGAGAAAGCAGGAGAGGAGCGAGGAACAGGCAAGGTCTTATGTGTTGATATTATTCTAATCTCGGCGACCAGGTCCAATGTAAGCAACATGCGAGTACTGGAGCATCACTTCAATCGCAGCTTCATCAATGGCTGCTCTGTTTCACACTCCCACCATCAGACATTTCATTACGCTTCAATCTCGACAGCATAAATAACACTGACACTCAGAAAACCTCCGCCAAGGCTTGAACATTTGTCACCTGCAAAATCAATCAGCACGTCTGCCACCTTTTTTAACTACTAGGTCAGACTTCAGACCAGGTAAACAAGGTTTAACCATTTAAACATGTTTTATTGTCCCATATTATTATATTTTTTAACAATTCTAAGTGCCAATGGTCCCACAATAGTGTACCATTTTGGAAGTGTGTTGGCCAAAATATAAGCTTGATGCTGGTATTAGTCAGTTTAAAGTGCTTTTAGTAAGCCCTACTGGGAATACACCATTTTGTGTACTTTTTTGGGAACTTTGACTATCGTTCACAATCATTATAAAGGACATGACAACGGATGGATTTTTTGTAATGCTTTCTAAATATTACATCAACAAATTAAATAAACTTAAATAAAAGTCTACTTATAACGGAGCCAATGTGAGGTCCTCTATTTTGCCCATAAAATCCGATGACCTTTTAAAAAGCGCCAACAATACTCCATTTAATTTTCGTAACTTGAATATTAACCAAGTATTAGTGATATTGTTATTATAAGCGCTAACTCAGACAAACTATTTATTGTGGCACTAACGTGTGTCTCTAAATTGCCATCCTTGAGTGGTCTGCTGCTTCCTCACTTCCCTGCTCCTTAGAAGTTTATTGAAGATCAGGGGTGCTCATTACGTCGATCGTGATCTACCGGTCGATCACGGAGGGTGTGTCAGTCGATCCCCAGCCAGGCATTAAAAAAATAGTCCTAAAAATGAGCGATCATACATTTTCACTATGATGTCACTTTCGTCATTTGATTGACATTCACGGCACCCGAGGGTCTTCTGAGATGACGCTGGCTGCTGCCAGCTCATTATTAGGAAAAAATTACCGACAGGAAGGCGAGAAGCACTTTTTATTTCAACAGACTCTGGCGCCGTACCTGTCGTCAAAACTCCAAAGACCGACTGCACAGTTGCACAATAAAAGCTCTGCTTCATCCTGCCTGCGCTAACAAAATAAGAGTCTCAGAAAGCTGGCGTGCACAAGATAGCAAGCTACGGAGTTTGCCGCCAATGTATTTCTTGTAAAGTGTATACAAAGGAGTACGGAAGCTGGACAAATAAGATGCCAAAAACCAACCACTTTCATGTGGTATTGGACAGAAAGGAGGACTTTATTCTCCTCCATTTGAAAATGCGGACGTTATCAGCACCACTGTCTGATTCCTATCAATGCAAGTCATCAGAATCAGGTAATACACCAACTTATATTCTTGTCTTCATGAAAGAAAGGAATCTATATGTGTTAAACATGCTTGTATTATCATTAAACACCTTTAACATGTTAACAATATTAACTATATGTGTTAAACATGCTTGTATTATCTTTAAACACCGTTAACTTGTTAACAATATTAACTATATGTGTTAAACATGCTTGTATTATCTTTAAACACCGTTAACTTGTTAACAATATTAACTATATGTGTTAAACATGCTTGTATTATCTTTAAACACCGTTAACTTGTTAACAATATTAACTATATGTGTTAAACATGCTTGAATTATCTTTAAACACCGTTAACTTGTTAACAATATTAACTATTTGTGTTAAACATGCTTGTATTATCTTTAAATACCTTTAACTTGTCAACAATATTAACTATATGTGTTAAACATGCTTGTATTATCATCAAACACCTTTAACTTGTTAACAATATTAACTATATGTGTTAAACATGCTTGTATTATCTTTAAACACTTTTCACTTGTTAACAATATTAACTATATGTGTTAAACATGCGTGCATTATCTTTAAACACCTTTAACTTGTTAACAATATTAACTATATGTATTAAACATTCTTGTATTATCATTAAACACTTTTAGTTTATTAGCAATATTAATTATATGTGTTAAACATGCTTGCATTATCATTAAACACCTTTAACTTGTTAACAAAAACATATGTTTCATAAATAAGTAAATATAAATTATATATATGAATGAGGTAGATCCCCGCGACTTGATCAATTGAAAAGTAGCTCGCCTGCAGAAAAAGTGTGAGCACCCCTGTTTTAGATCATAAATCATGCATCTCACCTGGAAACTAGATGGCTGAGGATTAGAGATGTCCAATAATATTGGCCTGCCGATATTATCGGCCGATAAATGCTTTAAAAAGTAATATCGGAAATTATCGGTATCGTTTTTTTTTATTATCGGTAGTTGTTTTTTTTTAATACATTTTTTTTATTAAATCAACATAACAAAGACAAGATACACTTACAATTAGTGCACCAACCCAAAAAACCTACCTCACCCATTTACACTCATTCACACTCATTCACACAAAAGGGTTGTTTCTTTCTGTTATTAATATTCCGGTTCCTACATTATATATCAATATAGATCAATACAGTCTGCAAGGGATACAGTCCGTAAGCACACATGATTGTGCGTGCTGCTGGTCCACTAATAGTACTAACCTTTAACAGTTAATTTTACAAATTTTCATTAATTACTAGTTTCTATGTAACTGTTTTTATTAGGGGTGTGGGAAAAAATCGATTTGAATTCGAATCGCGATTCTCACGTTGTGCGATTCAGAATCGATTCTCATTTTTTAAAAATCGATTTTATTTTTTGATTTTTTTTTATTTTTGATTTTTTTTAAATTAATCAATCCAACAAAACAATACACAGCAATACCATAACAATGCAATCCAATTCCAAAACCAAACCCGACCCAGCAACACTCAGAACTGCAATAAACAGAGCAATTGAGAGGAGACACAAACACGACACAGAACAAACCAAAAGTAGTGAAACAAAAATTAATATTATCAACAACAGTATAAATATTAGTTACAATTTCAACATAGCAGTGATTAAAAATCCCTCATTGACATTATCATTAGACATTTAGTTTATGAGATGCGATGCAAGTGAAAGCCACTGTGACACTATTGTTAATTTTTTTTTTTTTTTTTTTTTTATTAATGTTTGTAATGTTAACATCAATGAGGGATTTTTAATCACTGCTATGTTGAAATTGTTACTAATATTGATACTGTTGTTGATAATATTCATTTTTGTCTCACTACTTTTAGATTGTTCCGTGTCATGTTTGTGTGTCCTCAATTGCTCTCAATTGCTCTGTTTATTGCTATTCTGAATGTTGCTGGGTCGGGTTTTGTTTTGAAATTGTATTGCATTATCATGGTATTGTTGTGTATTGTTTTCATTAAAAAAATATAAAAAAAAATAAAAAATTAAAAATAAAAAAAATTAAAAAAAATCGTTTTTGAATCGAGAATCGTGTTGAATTGAAAAAAAAAATCGATTCTGAATCGAATCGTGACCCCAAGAATCGATTCTGAATCGAATCGTGGGACACCCAAAGATTCCCAGCCCTAGTTTTTATATTGTTTTACTTTCTTTTTTATTCAAGAAAATGTTTTTAATTTATTTATCTTATTTTATTTAATTTTTTTAAAAGGACCTTATCTTCACCATACCTGGTTGTCCAAATTAGGCATAATAATGTGTTAATTCCATGACTGTATATATCGGTATCGGTTGATATCGGTATCGGTAATTAAGAGTTGGACAATATCGGAATATCGGATATCGGCAAAAAAGCCATTATCGGACATCCCTACTGAGGATATAATCCGACAAGTTGGGACACTTTGACAGCCATTTAGGACCCAAGACTGGCGAGAACGACACGAAAAGGCGCAGAGTAAACCCTGTCTCTTTGCGAGGATTATGAGTGATTCTTCATTTAAATGGGAATATATGAACATGCTAGCAGTCGGCATCCTAATGACAGCATACATTGTACAGTAAGTGATGTTTTATTATGTTTGTTGGCTCTCATTAAGTCTGCAGTGAGTAGAAATCAGGGATGAAGGGGAAAAAAAGCAGAGATCATGATTCATTATTGAAATTAATGCACTGCGTATGCTTAAAATGATCAAAATATGTAAAAATATAAATAAATGTGCCTGTTACTACATTACATCTGTACTTACACCATGTTAATAAAATGGAGGTGTTTGGATGTTTTTTAAAGGCTTTATAGGCAAAATTGAGCGGCTCCCATGGGCTCTATTGTAAGCGGACTTTTGATCGTATTTATTTAATATTTAGAAAGCATTAAAAAAAATACTATCCATCATCATGTCTTTCATTATTATTGTGAACGATAGGCAACATTTTTTAAAAAAAAGTGTAGTTTCCCTTTAACACCAATGAGCTGCATTTGACCACGCCTGTCTCTGACAGAGTGTGGCTCCGTTTACACTGAACAGCAAATATAAATGTTTTACCCTCAAGTGACACAAATCGGATATCTTTTGCTATTTTAAACGCTACAAAGTGCTTCAAATGTGATATTTTTGCATCAGATTTGGGCCACATCAGGAGGAAGTCCGTATGCGTTTGGAATAGGATTTTTTCAAATGTGATTGCAGTCTAAACAGCAATGAGACCCGTTTACTATGTTCACGTCATATTTGGTCGAGCTGCGTCATTCATGTGCTCAGCAAAATCTCTTTTCTTTTTGCAACTCTTTTCTTCCTCCTCCTGCAGTTGTTTTCCATCGTCTTCCCACTTCCTCAACCACTGTGCCGCGGCACACAGTTGTGCCGTGAGATACAGTCTGGTGTGCCGTGGGAGATTATGTAATTTCACCTAATTGGGTTAAAATTGGTACATTTTAAGTCTACTTTATACTTCTTTTTGTGCCCTTGTGTGCACGATCTTTTTCACCTTTATCCTTTCCATCCTTTGTAACTGAGTTACTGTGTGGAAAATGTTCCCTTGTGGATCATTAAAGTGTGTCTAAGTCTAAGTCTAAAAATATTTTTTGCAAACCAGTAATTATAATCCGCAAATAATGTGCCGTTGTTGAGTGTTTGTGCTGTCTAGAGCTCGGCAGACTAACCATGTTATACTCTTCCATATCAGTAGGTGGCAGCAGGTAGCTAATTGCTCTGTAGATGTCGGGAACATGGTTTGTCATGATCACAATATGCAACCGACAGCGGGAGGCAGTGTGCAGGTAAAAAGGTATCTCATTTTTAAACCAAAAATAAACAAAAGGTGAATGCCCCTAAGAAAAGGCATTGAAGCTTAAGGCCTACTGAAATGAAATGTTTTTTATTTAAACGGGGATAGCAGATCTATTCTATGTGTCATACTTGATCATTTCGCGATATTGCCATATTTTTGCTGAAAGGATTTAGTATAGAACGACGACGATAAAGATCGCAACTTTTGGTATCTGATAAAAAAAGGCTTGCCCCTACCGGAAGTAGCGTGACGTAGTCAGTTGAACATATACGCAAAGTTCCCTATTGTTTACAATGATGGCCGCATGAAGTGAGAGAGATTCGGACCGAGAAAGCGACAATTTCCCCATTAATTTGAGCGAGGATGAAAGATTTGTGGATGAGTAAAGTGCAAGTGAAGGACTAGTGGAGAGTGGATGCGATTCAGATAGGGAAGATGCTGTGAGAGCCGGGGGTGACCTGATATTCAGCTGCGAATGACTACAACAGTAAATAAACACAAGACATATATATACTCTATTAGCCACAACACAACCAGGCTTATATTTAATATGCCACAAATTAATCCTGCATAAAAACACCTAAGTGTTTGTTATGTTAGCTCCTAGCTCCTATGCTAGCTCCTAGCTCCTAGCTCCATATAAGCCGCCAATCCAATTCAAACACCTGCACAACACACACAATCACTCAGCCCAAAAGACCGTTCACCTAACCCAAGGTTCATAAAGCTTATACCTGTATATTTAAACAAAGTAACGTACGTGACGCGCATGTACTGGCAAGCGATCAAATGTTTGGAAGCGCAGCTGCTACTCACGGTACCTGATGTTCAGCTGGGAATGACTAAAACAGTAAATAAACACAAGACATATATATACTCTATTAGCCACAACACAACCAGGCTTATATTTAATATGCCACAAATTAATCCTGCATAAAAACACCTAGGTGTTTATGCTAGCTCCTAGCTCCTCTACTAGCTCCTAGCTCCATAGAACACGCCAATACAATTCAAACACCTGATCAACACACACAATCACTCAGCCCAAAAGACCGTTCACTTAACCCAAGGTTCATAAAGCTTATATATTTAAACAAAGTTACGTACGTGACGCGCACGTACGTCCAAGCGATCAAATGTTTGGAAGCCAAAGCTGCATACTCACGGTAGCACGTCTGCGTCTTTGTCATCCAAATCAAAGTAATCCTGGTAAGAGTCTGTGTTGTCCCAGTTCTCTACAGGCGTCTGTGTATCGAAGTCAAAAGTCCTCCTGGTTAGAATCTCTGTTATCCGAGTTCTTCGATCTTGACTGCATCTTTCGGGAATGTAAACAATGAAACACCGGCTGTGTTGTGTTGCTGCTGACTTCCTTCGCAAAATACGTCCGCTTTGCACCGAGAACTTTCTTCTTTGCTTGCTCAGCTTCTTTCTCCATAATGCAATGAACATAATTGCGACAGATTCACCAACACAGATGTCCAGAATACATCCAGAATGAGATGAAAACAGCTATTTCGTATTGGCTTCAATGTGGAAGGCATACCTCTGTTCCCCGGGCTACTTCACGCGCATACGTCATCCTCAGAGGCGTTTCGAACCGGAAGTTCTCCGGGACATTTAAAATTGCACTTTATAAGTTAACCCGGCCGTATTGGCATGTGTTGCAATGTTAAGATTTCATCATTGATATATAAACTATCAGACTGCGTGGTCGGTAGTAGTGGGTTTCAGTAGGCCTTTAAGGAAGGCTATGCAGAACGAAACTAAAACTGAACTGGCTACAAAGTAAACAAAGAAAGAATGCTGGACGACAGCAAAGACTTACAGCGTGTGGAGCAGAGACGCCGTCCACATCCGTACATGACATGACAATCAACAATGTCCCCACAAAGAAGGATAGCGTCCGCACAACTGAAACAGTCTTAATTGCGAAAAAAAAGCAAGTGCGGGGAATAGCACTCAAAGGAAGGCATGAAGCTGCTACAGGGAAACACCAACAAAACAGGAAGGTCCACCAAAATAACAGCGCAAGACAGGAACTTAAGCACTACACACTGGAAAACAACAACAAACTCAAAATAAGGCACGACAACCTGGTGGAGTTTCATTTTTTTAACCTTGTCTGCTGGTGGTGTGCCTCTGTATTTTTTTTATTTAAAAAATGTGCCTTGGCTCAAAAAAGGTTGAAAAACACTGCTCTACACAACAGCCACAGCACAAACCCACTAACAACCTGATCTGTGGCGTACATGTTTTCTCGTGTAATAGCGACTTTGATTGATTGATTGATTGAAACTTTTATTAGTAGATTGCACAGTGAAGTACATATTCCGTACAATTGACCACTAAATGGTAACACCCGAATAAGTTTTTCAACTTGTTTAAGTCGGGGTCCACTTAAATTGATTCATGATACAGATATATACTATCAGATATAAACTATCATCAAACATTTATTGTGGTTTTGAAGGAGGATAGAGATGCCCTTTCTTTTACACCTGTTGGGAGCGCATTCCACATTGATGTGGCATAAAAAGAGAATGAAGACCTTTGTTAGATCGGAATCTGGGTTTAACGTGGTTAGTGGAGCTCCCCCTGGTGTTGTGGTTATGGCGGTCATTTACGTTAAGGAAGTAGTTTGACATGTACTTCGGTATCAGGGAGGTGTAGCGGATTTTATAGACCAGGCTCAGTGCAAGTTGTTTTACTCTGTCCTCCACCCTGAGCCAGCCCACTTTGGAGAAGTGGGTAGGAGTGAGGTGTGATCTGGGGTGGAGGTCTAGAAGTAATCTGGCTAGCTTGTTCTGGGATGTTTGGAGTTTAGATTTGAGGGTTTTGGAGGTGCTAGGGTACCAGGAGGTGCATGCGTAATCGAAAAAGGGTTGAACGAGAGTTCCCGCTAGAATCCTCATGGTGCTTTTGTTGACCAGAGAGGAGATTCTATAGAGAAATCTTGTTCGTTGGTTGACCTTTTTGATTACCTTTGACGTCCTGGTTCATTTACATGGGGCGGTATAGCTCAGTTGGTAGAGCAGTCGTGCCAGCAACTTGAGGGTTCCAGGTTCGATCCCCACTTCCGCCATCCTAGTCACTGCCGTTGTGTCCTTGGGCAAGACACTTCACCCACCTGCTCCCTGTGCCACCCACACTGGTTTAAATGTAACTTAGATATTGGGTTTCACGATGTAAAGCGCTTTGAGTCACTAGAGAAAAGCGCTATATAAATATAATTCACTTCACTTCACATAATCTGGTCAACTTCCTTTGTTTTAACTTTACCGAGCTGCAAATGCAAATTGTGTAGAGTCCACATTTGGGCCACGTTGGGGACTGTGCATGTCAAGACTGCAGTCTGATCAAAATTACATTTTACCTCTAAACTAAACAATCAGCTGGAAATAATCAGATTTTTAAAAATCCTGATTTGGTCCACAATGTAAACGTAGTCTGTGTGTCACCAAAAAGGCGTAATTGTTCACACTTTATCCATTTTGTACATGTACACTGTAACACTTGTCCAACGTAACAGATGCTGTATATCAGTGGTCCCCAACCTTTTTGCAGCTGGGGACCGGTCAACGCTTGCAAACATTTTTTATTTTTTTTTTCCCATAAAGAAATGGTTGGGGACCACTGCTGTATATCACATACTATGATGTAACATTAAAAGGGTAACTGTACTTTTTGGGGAATTTGGCCTACCGTTCACGATCATTATGAAAGACATGATGGATGTGTGTAATGCGATCAAAAGTCTGCTTACAATGGATCCGAAGGTAGCCGCTCTAATCTGCCTGTAAAGCCCTTAAAAACATCCAAACACATCCATTAGGGTTTTATATATGTGCTGTAAGTATATATGTAATGTATTAACGAGGTCATTTATAATAACATTTAATATTTATGTATTTTGACTAATGGAGGGATGATTTTTTTTATCTAGAATAAAGTTTGACAAGCAGGGAAACAAGGAAGCAGCTGATCAGTCGATGATGTTAACATTGGCACACAAGCTCATGATCACAGTGCCGCTACAAATAGTTTGTTTGCATTAGCGCTTATAATAACAATACCAATAACACTTGGTTAATATTCAAGTCAAATGTAAATGGGAGTATTTTTGCCAGTTTTCGGATGGTTGTTTTATTCGGTTTTATAGGCGAAATAGAGGACCTCCCATTGGCTCCGCTGTAAGCGCACTTTTATTTACAAATTAACATGCATTAAAAAAATACATCTGTCATGTCTTTTATAATGATTGCGAATTCCAAAAAAAGTGTGTCTCATTGTGAGACAAGAAAACAATGTTAGCAACACTGGCAAAGCTATGTGCGCTACAATTAGACTTACATTTTAATAGCAACATACTGTACTGCTACTGTAGGTTGGCATATTTTCTGAAGAAAAACAAACCTAAACAAACAAATTTAAAGCTCCCATGCCTGACTGATAGATAGTTGGCACAGCTCCAGACTTTATTTTAAGGTATGTAGCGAAGCCTGTGTTTTTGTTTTTGTTTTTTAGCTGACAATCATTGGTACTTTAATCTTTAAAAACATACTTTGTGGTTATACAGGTGGTGAGCTCACTTTTCACAGATTCAATTTCAGTTAAACTTCAACTTTAACCAGGGTAACTGATTTTAGGATTAAATGTTGATACCTACTTACAGATAAATGGCTCAATTGGGCTAACAATCAGTCTTTGGAAGAATTCCTATACCCATCATTAAGCTACCAACAAAACTGACAGGGAATTAAGGAAATAAGTATTAACCAAAATGTAGAAACTTGAGGCACATACAGTATGAGACTCGTTTATCCTTTAAAAGCGGCAAGCATACTTAAACAACTTAAAACATACACTGTGTAAATGCTGACTGTGTGCACACCAACACCAATTTATAGTCCGCCTGAGCTTTGGTCCGCCACAACAGTTTTTGTGTCAATAACACTATTGCACTTAATACTTACTAAATATGCGTAACAACCGAGCAAGTAGGGGATGTTTTTAATGAGATGCTTGAGTTTTGTCAGGTGTGCAGTAGCTTTGGTTGATTAAGGTGGTCTTTCTCGTCGGCCTCTCCCAAAGGCCACAGCAGGGTCAGCAGTTGGAGGGGAGTGGATAGTGGGGAGTAGTGCATTTTGTTTTACTGAGTGTGACCCCTAGGTGGCGACACGAATGAAGAGGGAGCCCTTTTGGGGTCCACCGTCCATCAATGGTTAACAGTTCCAGACAAGCCCGAGTCATACACTCTGGCAATTTTTGGCTTAAAATTGTTGTATTAATGTCAATAAAAGATGAGAAACATTTTTTTCCACAATGATACCTCTTCGTCTCATTATCTTCTGTGTTATTTCAATTAAAAAAAGAAATGTCACGTTAAAAAAAAGGAACTTTGAGTCAACATTTTTTAGAAGTATAAATAATTTAGTAATTTAATAATTTAATTTTTAATGTTTCCCTCTTGTTTTCATATATGTTTGGAGATCTTTTGAGCCTGCACCTCAACCATGTGGTTTTGATGTGCGCCTGAAACAGTGGCATTTTACAATTGCTATTGTGTGTCAAATGATTTCCATTCAGGAAGTCTAAATAATAATAATTGAATGGGTTCTCTAATTTCCTCATAACTTGCTGTTGTATTAATAGACAGAACATACTGTGATAGTTGAATCTGTTGCTCCTCTGCAAAATGTCACTCATGCCCGTTTGCTGCGAAGCCTCGGTTAACCTGTCTTCATGTGGTTTATAAAAGTAGTGATGGTGGGTGGCCATTTTGGTCTAACTTGCACGTCCTCCACAGAGCATTCCTTAAAATCTGCTGGATATTTGGTCTCTTACATAACTGCGGCGTAGCTACATCTCATTAATGCCTACAAACGGTCAATTCATATAGCGAGAGGTTCCTGGACCCATCAGTGGGCCCTGAATACCTACAGTGTTGTTATGTATTCCAGCTGAATCATGGTTCTCAGACCGGACTGTTTTTCAGTCAATGTTTTTGTTTGTCAACATTAAATGCATGCAAATAATTACCTTTGTTGTAGAGCAAATTGAATATAAACATAAATGATACAATCCTGAATTACATATCAAGTAAATGCTTGCATCACAGATCCATGAAATATTTGAAGTCAAAGGAATTAAATCTGTTTTTTTGTCAAGTTAAAATATTTTCAGTGTTGGTTGAGAGTGGGGCCACAGGGGGTGGAGTTGGGGAGTGAGGTAGTGGTCCCTTAAGTAGGAGCAAACTTATCCCTCGCCTCCTTTATCCTTCCTCTCACCTCCCACCCCGCAAGTCTACGTAAGATTTTCCAATCAGATGGAAGGAACCAAACAGAGATAAACTATCCAAATCATTTTTAGGGTAAGTGACTTTTTTAATTAAACATATGGGTTTATACATAGTGATGTTTTTTGTTTATTCTTTGATTTTTAGATTGTGCAGGTGTACCAGTAATTGTGTTCGGTTGGGTCCTCACGTAAACTGCATATGATTTAGTATAACAGTGAGTTATGAATTTAATTAACAAAAAAAACAACTTTAAAATGCAATCCCACAAAGCCAATTACAGCATGGATCAAATGTACTCCTTATTGGGGTGGTGTTGCTCAGTTTGTAGAGCGGCCGTGCCAGCAACTTGAGCGTTCCAGGTTCAATACCCGCTTCCGCCATCTTAGTCACTGCCATTGTGTCTTTGGGCAAGACACTTTACCCACCTGCTGCCAGCGCCACCCACACGTGGTTTAAATGTAACTTAGATATTGGGTTTCACTATGTTAAGTGCTTTGAGTCACGAGAGAAAAGTGCTATATAAATATAATTCACAAAAAAAAGAAAATTCACAAAATTGCTGAACTCTAATTTTAGATCAGCATGCATCTCAAATTGTTTGCCTGTTGTTCAATTTTCCACAAATTCTATGCATTTATTTGACATATTTTTCCATGACTTTTATTATTGTTACTAGAGCTCATGTTCGCTTATGTAAGCATCTGTGACGTGAAAGACATACAATGTTCCACAGTTCTATACAGTCCCCCACTGTTAGCTCTCTACTTGGTTTCACCGTCAGACACTCAATTCACCTTCTCCTTTCCTGTACGAAACCATCTAATTTGGTTTGGGCAAGCTGATGAATTAACTATTATGGGTGAGGGTCAGAACACTGGCACATTTTGTTACCTAAAATGTGGTTTAGGCTAAATTTAAAATGGTCTATTTCTAAAGCATAGTGTGATCAGTCATGGTTTATTGCAATAAGGCTATATTGATTTGTTAGAAAACTAATGATATTTTAATTAACAGTAATACAAAAATTATACAGCTTTAACGTGTTTAGATTTCTTGCATGCGCTGCACAGTGAACCTTTACATTTAGATAACTCATAGGGTTAAGACTAAAACTATATTTCCTTTAGGATCCAGTACTTATAATATTCTTATAACCTAATTATACATAGATATCATAGATGTATGTACTGTATAACTTTCCGTGACAATTAATTGTTAATTTCTTCTTATTTGTAGGTTAAGGCTTGCTTACTACCACTCACATAGAAGAAGGAGTTTACAATCTAAGGAGTAACATACATCTAATCCCCGGTGACTGTTACTGGCTCAAAATGCTGTTTACACTGGGACTTTTCCTCCTCCTTACCCCATTTCCCTCTCTTCAATCCACCACAAATCAGAAGAAAAACTACACAGGAAATTACTTGACTAAAACCAACGTCACTTTCACCATTTTGAAAACGAAAACCAGCTCTACTGGTTCCACAAAACCAAATGGGCGCCCCACTCTAAAGACAAACAATATAAATCAGATAGTTTTACCCACTCCTCTGCCCAACCAAAAACCTCCAGCGATAAACACCACAGCAAGTGCTAGAAGCAAGCCCAACCAAGTCGAAAACCCCACCGTTATGTCCATTTCATTAAAGGCATCCACAGCTAGTAGATCTGTGGTCAAGAAAGATAAGCACACGGTGTCAGTAAACCAGACAGGCTTGGCTAAATCCACACCAGCCAGTGATGTGAAGTTTACGAAGAACAATCATGGACCCACTGAAAATGCGAATGATCAGTCAGTATCAGCAAGGTCTGCATCAGTCAACCGAGCTAATACCACTAAAGATAAAATCCAACTTTCTGTCAATCAGACAGCGTCTGAGAAATCTCCTTCAACCACCAATGGGAAGTTTGCCAAAGTCAAGCCAACACCCACCGTAGTTCAAAATACCCAGTCAATGTCCACAAAGCCAGCCGGCAGCAGTAAAACCTCCAAGAAGAAGCTGACTGCCTCTGTCAATCAGACAGTTGCTATGGAATCTCCCTCTACCAGTGAATTGAAGAACTCCAAAGACATGCATGCCCCTATAGTCCAGACTGATACGACAGCTAACAGTTCTGCAGTTGTCAAAAATAGGTCCACGGCCTCTGTCAATCAGACAGCTGTGGGAAAATCTCCGTCTACTGTTGATGTAAAGAACTCAAAAGACAAACCTGCATCTACTGCCCAGGCTGCTCTCTCAACCCCAATGAAAACTACAACATCCAGTAATTCTGTATCCGTCAAAGAAAAGGCCACAACTTACGCTAACCACACTGGAGACATCAAATCTCCCACTGCCAATGATACACAGAACTCTAGAGTAAAACCAACCAACATGGCTCAGACTGATGCATCCATCTCTGCAAAGGCCTCAGCAGATCAGGCCCCTGTCATTAAAGATTCCAGCAGCAACAAAGTAAAGACTGCTCCTGCACACCCTATTAAGGTGGTAGTTGCTAATGACTGCGAGTCCAGCCAAACCACGGAGCACGAAGTAAGCTTAAAACCTGGTGCTCCCTTGGTCATGACACATAGGATCAGTTTAATGCCTGGTGGCTGTGCCGGTGGATGTGATTCAGAGATGGCAGAGTTGAAAATCCGCTTGGCCCGTCTGGAGAGAGAGATGACCTCTCTGAAAGAGAAATGTATGGTTTTTTGAGTTTTGCCCTACATGTTTGAAAGTCTCTCCAATATTGTGTAACTGTTGTGTTTGCCGCCCAGGTCCATGTTCTGCAAATTGTCCAAATGATTGTAGTGGCAATGGGAAATGTCAGAAGGGAAAATGCATCTGCCAGGAAGGATTTCTGGGTTCAGACTGCAGTGATTGTGTCCAAGGAGCTGAGTGTAGTAAAAGTAAGTGATACTTTAACTGACAATGTTTATATCAGGTATTCATTATTTACTGAAAACCGTTATGCTCTGTATTCCCAGAAGAATTTAAGGGGACAATTAAGGTCAAAATGGACACAGTATCCCAGAAGGTGAACAAAGAAAGCAGCACTATCAAAGAAAAAAAACAAGAAAGAACCAGCACAACAGAGCACCTGGAGAAGGAGCAAAAGAAGGGGACTGATACCAAGGAGGCTGACACTAAATCAAAGTTAGCCGCTACAGCTAAACTAGATCTTAGAAAAGCACAAGTCAACCTGGATGCTTATGGGAAGAAAATTATAATAAAGGGTAACACAAAGATATCCAGTCCAACTGTTGGCCAAGCGTTGTTGAAGCAAGGAGGAAGAAAGCAAGAAGAAGCCCGAACTGCAGCCAACACTGCAGTCATGGATCCTAAAAAGACTGATCTCACATTTGTAAGGGAAGGAACCATAGTTAAATCCTATTCCAAATCTGACCAACTGAAAGATGAACCTCAAACTAACACAACCCAGATTGTTGTTTCAACTACAACAATAAAGTCAAATGGGACAGGTAAAATTGCAAAAATGCTTACCAAGATTATGGTCGCCAACAAAACCAGAATTGGAAAAGACGCCATGGAGCAATCAACAGTATTTGAAAATAATTCTACTCAACATTCAGGGCCCAAACTGATCAAGAAGGTCAAAGTAGACACTTTATCTGAGCACTTGAGTGATAGAAAGACTGGACAGGGCAGACATACTACAACTAATGCTAGCAAAACAGAAAAAGGGAAGGAGGCTGCAACAGTGCACTCTGTTGATGGTAAGACCGGTACAGTGAGCGTTACCATAACTGTGCAGACTGCTGATGGTAAGACTGAGAGACAAAGTACAACATTGCACTCTGTTGATAACAGAAACACAGATACTAGCAGAATCGGAATAGGAAGCGCTACCATCACAGTGCACTCTATTGATGGTAAGACTGGAAAAAGCAGACACACTACACCTTTGCACTCTGTGGATGGCAAGACTGCTAAAGGGAGAGATACAACGGTGTCTTCTGCTGATGGCATTAATGGGCAGGGAAGAAATACAAGTGGTCAATCTGTGGATGCAAAGACTGAGAAAGGGAGATTTACCATAACTGTGCACTCTGTTAAAAGTAAGACTGGAAAAGGTAGAAACATCATCACTGCAAACACTGGTGATGGCAAGACCGAACAAAGCAAACATACTACAACTTTGCATTCTGTTGATGACAGAAACACAAAGGTGAGCAAGACTGGACAGGGTAGAGATACAGCGATGCATTCTGTTGATGCTACATCTGGGAAAGAAAAAGATACTATGACTATTCACTCTGTTGACGGAAAAACGGAGCAAGGCCGACAAACTACAACAATGACAGATGCTGTGAAAACAGGAAAAGGGAGAGATACCATAACTTCTTATTCTGTTGACGGTAAGACTGGTGAAAGGATCCGTTATACAACTGTGAACTCTGTTGACAACAGAAAAACAGATGCTAGCAAAATTGGAAAGGGGGGAGACACCATTACTGAACAGTCTGCTGATATTAAGACTGGACATGGTACAAATACAGTAAATTCACACTCTGTGGATGACAAGACTGGACAAGGGAGAAAAACCATAAGTGTGCACTCTGTTGATGGGACACACATTAAGACCGGTAAAGGGAGAGTCAATCTAAAAAGTCAGTACATTGTGAATGCTACTGTTGTCGATGAAACTAGACAGAGCCAAACAACCGCCAATGGTGGCTCTATGACAAGGACCAAAAGTACAGGGGGATTAGGTTCAGTTAGGGTTATGAATATCTCGTCCCACAGCTTCATTGTGACGTGGTCAGCACCACAAGGAATGTTCAAGAACTTCACAGTAATCAGAAGAGAGCCGCGAACTGAAGACAATGAGGGGGACTATGAGGACTTTGAAGAGGAGGCTTTTGAGGGAGATAGCCAAGCAGCAAAGAATGCAAAAGAGGTCCAGGTGCACAAGGAGATCACAACTTCTTCAGTTAAAGTTGTTGGATCCAGAAGTAAAGCAGAAACTAAGAGAATGTTAATAGTGGTTCCTGGTAGTGTGCGGTCAGTTGAGTTCAGTAACCTTCGCGCTAGCACACGCTATGTCCTGCACATACATGGTACTGCTGCTGACAGAAGATCCAATATTCACAGAGTTATTGCAGTTACAGGTAAAACAAATTGGACCACATACACTATGAACTGTCTTGAGAATCAGTGAATGCATCCATGTGTCGGACCTTCTCATTTTCCTGCTGTAGGTCCTGAGGCAGCCACCGATATGGTATTTACGAACATAACAGAAACGTCACTCATGGTGTCTTGGTCCAAACCCAAGACCGCCATCACAGGCTACAAAGTCACATACACCCACATTGTAACAGGTCAGTTATGCTGTGGTATGTAAGAAGACCACTACCACTTGGGTTAATCAAGATAAACATTGTATTTCCACTGTTGTCCTTCAAGGAGAAACACGTTCGGTTAGCTTGAACTCCCAGCAGACTCATGTTGTTCTTTCCAAGTTGTCCGCTGGATCATCCTACTTGGTCACTGTAACCTCTACACAAGGCAAAGCCCAAAGTGATGCTCTTCTGTCTATTATTACCACAGGTACACCACCCATTCCATTCATCTCTAGTATCAAAATACTTCTGCAGTACTGAATGCACTAACCCACTAAACCTACAGAATCCGACACAAAACGAGTACACCCATCATATCTGGAGAAACTATTTTATTATATATTCTTGTGGGACAATAATACATAACTGGCATATTCCTTGAACTAGTCAGTGTACAGTTTTGAAAGCAGTATACAGTAGATCTGTACTATTCACTAAGTAATAATTCAACACATAGTCATCCACATTGCCTCCACTTGAGAATTCCCCATAGATGCTCAATTGGTTTGATGTGTAGTGTTGTGTGGTTCGCGAACGATTCGTTCGAAAGAACAAATCTTTTGAGTGAACGTACTGAACCGAATCACTTCATGAACTGATTCGTTCCTTTCTCAGTTCAGTTGAGCTCCGCCGCGACCATGCCGGTATGAGTGGAACTGGCGCATTCTGTGACTCACTGAACCCTCGACGTCGGCGAACGACGCAGCCAATGAGAGGGCGGGGGGAGGGACTGAGCAAACGATTTGTTCACCGCGGATTAACGACATGAATCACTCAGTGAACGTCAACGCTCTCGCTCTCTGCTCTGCTTGCCCCAATGCCGCGAGTGATTCTCCCCCCGTCGCGGGGATATGTTTCATGCCATTGGCATCCGTTCTCCATTCATTCTCCAAGCTAACGGCTAATGTTGACTCAAGCCACATGAAAACAAACACACGTCCCCATTATCTCAACACATAAAGTTAAAGAAAATCCGTGCAGGCTGAGCAGCAGCGACGCGAGGGGGAGGGGCGGAGGGTAACGTGTAGGGCAGGCTGTTTTGAGAAGATTTAAAATAAAAATAATAACTAATGTATGTACACATACATAGGCTATTATTTACACAGTTATTGTAACAAAAATAAATTTCTCCTTGGGGATCAATTCTGATTCATATTATTATCATTATTATTATCCATTCTACTGCAACTGTTGTTGTTGTTGTTGTTTAGTAGCTATCATCATCATTATAATAATACTGATTTGCAATTAAACTGTACTGCTGCTGCAGAAGTGATTCGGTACACGTACTGAACTGGCCACCGTGTGGCGTTGTCAGTCACTGATTCTAGTGATTCGTACTGTCAAAAGAACTGCAGAAGAGATTTGGTACACGTACTGAACTGGCCACCGTGTGGCGTTGTCAGTCACTGATTCTAGTGAGCCGTACTGTCAAAAGAACTGCAGAAGAGATTCGGTACACGTACTGAACTGGCCACCGTGTGGCGTTGTCAGTCACTGATTCTAGTGATCCGTACTGTCAAAAGAACTGCAGAAGAGATTCGGCACACGTACTGAA
This sequence comes from Entelurus aequoreus, assembly GCF_033978785.1. Taxonomy (NCBI): domain Eukaryota; kingdom Metazoa; phylum Chordata; class Actinopteri; order Syngnathiformes; family Syngnathidae; genus Entelurus; species Entelurus aequoreus. Next base: position 36,648,484 of record NC_084741.1, read on the forward strand.
CTGACCACCGTGTGGCGTTGTCAGTCACTGATTCTAGTGATCCGTACTGTCAAAAGAACTGCAGAAGAGATTCGGTACACATACTGAACTGGCCATCGTGTGGCGTTGTCAGTCACTGATTCTAGTGATCCGTACTGTCAAAAGAACTGCAGAAGAGATTCGGTACACGTAATGAACTGCGGCCACAGTGTGGCGTTGTCAGTCACTGATTCTAGTGATTCGTACAGTCAAAAGAACTGCCAATCCCATGAAAACAAGCCACATGAAAACAAAATGAGAGTAGACTAGTAGAGGAGACAGAAAGAAGGGGCGGGGGGTAAAGTGTAAGCAGGCTGTTTTGAGAAGATTTAAAATTAAAATAATAACTAATGTATGTACACATACATAGGCTATTATTTACACAGTTATTGTGACAAAAATAAATTTCTCCTTGGGGATCAATTCTGATTGATATTATTATTATTATTATTATCCCTTCTACTGTTTAAGGAACCGATTCTAGTGATTCAGTACAGTCAAAAGAACTGCCGATCCCATCACTATTGATGTGTGGAGACATACTTTGCCAGACCATCAGCTTCACCCTCAGCTTTCTCAGCAAGGCACTTGTCATCTTGGAGGTGTTTGCCGTCATTATCATGTTGAAAAACTGCAGTGTGGCTCACTTTTCCCAAGGGAGCGGATTCATGCTTTCCTTCACAATGTCACAGTGCATGTTTAAATTCATGTTTTTCCTCATGAACTTCATCATTGGGCAACACCCACGGAGACTCAAACCATGACGCTAACACCACCATGCTTGACTGCAAGACGCTATTATCTCGAGACTCCCTTTATTTGCCAGCTATTTAGACAATAATAGCAGTGTGTTGAGCCATTCCCAGCACATACACATACACAGACTACTCCAAAGTATATCCAAGTTTTCTTCCTATAGTATTTTCTCTTGAGAAATGTTGCTTTAAATAATAATGGCTGTTAGAATGTGATGTGTGTACTCACTTTTGTGAGATACTGTGACTGGTGCAATGCAAGCCATGTTGTTAAAATATGTTGTTTTGTAACTTATTTGAAGTGCCTGCACCTCCAACTTACCTCCGGGCCATCAACGTGACAGATACCAGAGCAGTGCTGCAATGGACCCCCAGCTTGGGGAAGGTGGACCGCTTTATCATCAGCTATGAGTCTTTTAAGAGTGAGCGTTAGAACCTCAAACCTGCTTAAACTATATTAAATCGAGATAACTGGTATATTTAATGATTCTCCTCACCGCAGCACCGAATGTAACGGTGACAGTAATGGTGTCTGGAAACTCAGTGGAGCACCAGCTGAGAGGCCTGCAACGAGGCACTGTGTACACTGTCAAAGTCCTCAGCCAGAAGGACAGTCTGCAGAGCGCAGCGATTACGACTTCATTTACCACAGCTAATGGTGAGTAAGTAAGACAATTTCTTTGGTGAAATCACAACTTAATGGTGATTTATTCTTTATTTCCTCAAGTGTTCAAAGCCAGTGAGGTGGATGCCCGATCTGCTCTGATCACTTGGAAAAGTTCTACCATAGTTTACCACAGCTACAGACTGATCTACCAGGTGGTAGGAGAGGTGGCGAAGGTAAAAAAATGATTATTAGTAGAGTGGAACCTCGAATTACGAACAGGGTTCATAAATCGAAAAGTTAATAATGAGTTCCAGGCTTGAATAAAGTCCAAATTTTGTTAACATTTTTGTACACTTTCAACAGAATTTGAGGTACTATACAGTACTGTATATCTATCAAACATAACGTGATTGGTTGTCTGTCTATCTGTTTTGGTCCTGAGATGAGGTGGCGACTTGTCCAGGGTGTACCATGCCTTCTGCCGAGTGCAGCTGGGATAGGCTCAAGCCCCCCCATAACCCCAAAAAGGGACAAGCGGTAAAAAGATGGATAAATGGATGGATGCATAACAATGGAGTACAGTCCAGGTAGAGGACGAGACTCTGTCCCAGGTGGAGGAGTTTAAGTATCTCTGGGTCTTGTTCACGAGTGAGGGAAAGATGGAGAAGGAAACCAGCCAGACAATCGGAGCAGCAGGGGCTGTATTGCAGTCTCTCTGCCGCACTGTTGTGACAAAACGAGAGCTGAGCCAGAAGGCAAAGCTCTCGGTCTACCGAGCTATCTACATTCCTACTCTCAGCTATGGTCATGACCGAAATAATAAGATTGCAGATACAAGCGGCCGAAATAAGTTTCCTCAGAGGGGTGGCTGGCATCTCCCTTAGAGATAGGGTGAGAAGTTCAGTCACCCGAGAGAGACTCGGAGTAGAGCCGCTGCTCCTTCGCTTGGAAGGAGCCAGCTTAGGTGGTTCGGGCATCTCGTGCGGATGCCTCACGAGCGTCTCCGTAGGGAGGTCCTCGTTGCACGTCCCACTGGGAGGAGACCCCGTGGCAGGCCAAGGACCAGATGGGGGGATTACATCTCCTCTCTGGCCTGGGAACGCTTCGGGATTCCTCAGGAGGAAGTTGCTAATGTTGCTCTGGAGATGGACGTCTGTGGGTCTCTGCTGGAGCTGTTGCCCCGCGACCCGATTCCGGATAAGCGGTTGAAGATGGATGGATGGATAACAACGGAGTGATGAATCAATGTTCTCTTTATTAACAAATCAAAACAAGAACAAGCTGAACTGTGCGCTGCTCTGCCAACACACGCAAACAGTCCCTTCGGTGCCCTCACAAACTATCAGAAAAAAAAATCCTTTACTTCTACAACATTACTGCTAGAATAATAAAACATTTAAAAATAAAATCCACTTACATCAACAGTGGCAAAAGAGGAGCTGACAAGAAAGGAGCAGACCGTCAGAAAGTAGAGAAGAGAGGGATCGGGCCGCATGGGGGACGTGTGTGTTCGTGTGCGCACGTTTGAAAGAAGTGCTGCAAAATGACAGGTAGCTCTTGAAACAAGTCTGTTTTGGCATTTTTTTCCCAAAATAGTCTGGTCTCGCCCCATTTAAAACGTGCTGTGGTACGAAGCGATTGTTCCATACTTTTGAGCGCCATTAATGTACTCCTTGCAAATATTCATTTTTTTTTTTTTTTTTTTAAACTCCACAGCGATAGCCCCCTTCTTTCCACAGTGGCCTGTTGTCTTTTTGAGTCTCATATTGAGTTAGCAAAATAGATAAAATGTGTCAAAAGGCGAGAAAACACAGAAAAGGCACACTCGCTGAAGTACTAAAAAGTGACCAGTAGTGTTTTGCGCAGCCTCCTCAAAATGCTGCACCGTGCTTTTTGCCTGCATGCGGGACACAAAATGAATGAAAGAAGCATTCGTACACAGACACAGGGTTCGTACATGGAGGCCTATTTGGCTCGATCTAAAACTTTGTCAATCTAAAAGTTCGCAAGTAGAGGTTTTCGTAGATCGAGGTTCCACTGTACTTCAAGCCTAGACATTGATATGATGACTAAAGAAGATGTTTTAATGTTTATATTAGGAGCTTCTCCTGGAGTCCACTATCACGGAATATAAGTTGACAGGCCTGTTACCCATGTCACGCTATATTGTTCTGGTACAAGGCGAGAGAGATGGACAATACACGTCCATTGTCACCACTGAATTTATCACAGGTAAACCCAAAACCCCAAACTGGGCAATTGCATTTTCTGATTGCACTCAAGGTTTTTTCCTATTGTGCAGGAAAGCTGCGTTTCCCGTACCCTACGGAGTGCTCCCAGGAGTTGCTGAATGGAGCTCTTCAGTCTGGGGAGGTGGACATATATCCCCAGGGCAGGGAGGGACAGGTCGTGAGAGTCTACTGCGACATGGAGACTGATGGAGGCGGTTGGACGGTGAACTGATGTTATTTCAATAAAAACTGCAGAAATGCTAGTACATATTTAAAATACTGTAATTTGTTGTTTTTGTTCTAGGTGTTCCAAAGAAGAATGAGTGGAAAGACAGATTTCTACAGAACCTGGAGTGAATATAGAGCCGGCTTTGGAAACCTCAGCGAAGAGTTCTGGCTCGGTACATTTTTAGATTTGGATTGCATGGGATAGAAGGAAGGAAAAGTTATCTATTTCACATCCATGTTCGCCACTCCAGAGAGACAATCCAAAACAACACAGCAGCAACAGAGCCAATCACTTAGGTCAATACAACTGACGACAACAGTGCAGCAAGTGTAACATACACTAGTTTGAGCAACAGCTGAGTAGCACAACCTACGTAAGAAAGTGCATGCACAGGAAGATAAAACCGTTGGATGATGGCCTTACATGATGCGTCAAATGCAGCTACAGCCATCTTGTGTAGTTAATAAACACATCAGGAAGTTGCCTACAGCCACATCTGTTAATGGCAATGTTTTGTGAGCCGGCCCTGATTAAGGACCCCGGCGGTTCTTTGCTTTTGTAGACCATGCACCGACCTAGACATAACCCTTTATCTGCCTACTAAAGCTGTTGTAAGTAATAGTATCAGAAGGATTGGGGTGGTATGCTTCTCCACGCCGTGATCGGGGCACTACGTTTTACACCTGACACTCATTTCTTCCATTCTGTTGTGTTGAAAGTAGGGCTGTCAAAGTTAACACGATAATAACGCGCTAACTTTAAGTTCCTTTAGCGGCAATCTTTTTTTTTAACACACGATTAAGGTCCTGACTCCTTTTTAAACCTTGGCCTATTCCGTAGCTTGAGGAAATGTGATGGCGTCCAGTTACTGTGGAGTCACAAGCTTGAAAATAGCGAGCATAAATGCACAAAGAAAGTGGTACATTATACAAGTCTCAGGTCCAAAGCCATGACAAGTTGTTATAAGGACAAGACAAGACTATTTTACTTTCAATGGCCGTGAGACGACATCATTGGAACAAACGCTGCTGGCGCACTTCGCTGCTTGTAGAGAAGAGGAGCTTCACGTCCGTGTTTGGATTACAGTCAAGTGCATTAAAAACATTAAATGTAGATTGTTACTCTAACTGCTTTAGTAAAATGGAATAAAATCTCAGCAGAAAAAAGACGGTAGCGAGGAATTCTAAAGTCACCTTGTCAAAATATGTTACTCTTACCAATCACACACTTCAGGCTTCACAATAATAGTGCTACGCTTCATATCCGGTCTAACCATCAAAACAACGAAAAATCGTCTTACAAAATGATCATGCTTAGTCAAAGATGTTTTGTAATGTTATTCTGTGATATTTCTACCGACATCAATTTTTTCTGGCAGATTTAATAAAGTGTATTGTAATAGCGGCAGCGATATTACGGCGGTAGACTGGCTTTGAACAAGTCAGCATTTTATTTATGTTCACAAATCGCACTGTCAAAATTAAATAGGGGGCAGCATGGTGGAACAGGGGTTAGTACGTGTGCCTCACAATACGAAGGTCCTGGGTGTGGTCCTGGGCTTGTGATCTTTCTGTGTGGAGTTTGCATGTTTTCCTCGTGACTGTGTGGGTTCCCTCCTGGTTCTCCGGCTTCCTCCCACTTCCAAAGACATGCACCTGGAGATAGGTTGATTGGCAACACTAAATGGTCCCAAGTGTGTGAATGTGAGTGCGAATGTTGTCTATCTGTGTTGGCCCTGTGATGATGTGGCGACTTGTCCGGGGTGTACCCCGCCTACCTCCCGAATACAGCTGAGATAGGCTCCAGCACCCCCACACCCTGAAAGGGACAAGCGGTAGTAAATGTATGGATGAGTGGAACTAAATAAGCGCAACATGTACACACGACAGCTCCCCGGAACACTTTCTCGTCTCCTTCTTCACTCCTACTGAGACAAGGTCTAAGACCACAGTCATGCCTGCCACTGCCCTCTTAAGCTCACGTTGGGTAATTACAGTTTACTACACAGTATTCCCATCTCTTCAGTATATTCTCTGATAACCTGTTCTGATTGATCGTCCCATTGATAACAGGCAGAAAATTACGTCGTATTAATAAAAAGAGAAGGTTAAAAGATTGCCATGACTACCATTAACATGTACAACATGTAATGTACAGAACATCAGAAGCATTTATTGAGGTAGAAATATCCCATTTTACATTACCTAACATCTTTGACCATCAAACCATTATCGTAACATTTCACATTTTGTGTTAATAATGCGTGAAACTGGTATCTAAACATGGTGTTGCTCCTCCTCTTAATGCAAGTGCTCCTACAGCAGAAATACAAATTCTGTATTCTTACAAAACACAAAATCTGGCAAGACACCAACACTCTGCAAGTATTTTTTTATTCTCTTTAAAAGTGTATTTATGTCTTTTTTGTGTTGAACGGTTTCAAAAAACATAATGTTTTAAAAAAAAATGATTAAAGCAAACTAATTGTCCAGTACTCTTATGAAAATATATTTATCTGTGATTAATCGGGATTCATTTTCAGTTAACTATGAACAAACTGCAATTTATTCGCGATGAATATTTTAATCATTTGACAGTCCATAGTTTAGGCAATGTTAATTTTTATTGTACACATTTTTTACAACATTGGAAACATTAGTAAAATGGAGGCTTTTCAGAGGGTGAGATAACTAAAGAATAAAGAAATTTAGACTTAGACTGACCAAAAGGTACAGATGTACAGGTATGTGTCCAAGTTAAAGGACAATTCTTCTAATGAATTGATTACAATATTTGCAAGCTGGGTAACGTTTGCTGTGGTCTATAACGGGACACAAACAACTATCAGAAATGCAGTCAATATTACATACAGATAATGTGTCATGAGACATGCAAATTAAATACAGAGCACTTAAGTAAGGGAGATTAAATTAGCTCAAATATACCTAGAAACGAGGCATAATGCACTGCAGTCATGCAGTGACCAAATATGCCTGGTTAGCTCATCAACAAAGCTCATGTTTGTGCATTCACGCACAACATAAAAAGTTTGGTGGATAAAATGAGACAAAGGAGTGGCATAAAACATGTCTTTCTGTGGCAGCGTCGGAAAAGGTTGTACATGTAAACAAACTATGGTGAGTTCAAGGACTGCCAAAATTAGTAGGACAAAACCGCGCTCGCCAAATACTCTCATCAGTGAATCATGTTTATTATAAACAGTGGGATTTCTAACAATTAGGAACGTTTGTGTCAGGTTTTTCCTCCTACAGAAATCATATTAAAACAAAAAATAGATTTTTCCCTCATCTTTTTCCATTTTCCTATATTTATAAAAAAGCTCCAGGGAGCCACTAGGGTGGCGCTAAAGATATGCGGCTCTAGAGCCGCGGGTTTCCTACCCCTGCCCTAGTTAAAAGCAATTAATGTTGTCTACAGCGCCTCAGATTGAAGAAGGGGGAGGTGGATGGAGACAGGGAAGTCTGGGCATGCCTACTTAGACCGCTGGTCTCGGATAAGCGATATAAAGTAAATGAGTGACTGGTCTTGCTTTCTGTCTCTCCCCACCAGGGAACGAGTTGCTGCACAACCTGAGCAGCATCGGCCCTGTGAGTCTGAGGGTGGACCTGAGGTCGGGAAATGACACTTCTCATGCTCACTATGCCAACTTCTCCATTGATTCAGAGGAGAACAATTATGCCCTCAGCGTGTCGGGATACACAGGAACAGCAGGTGCGATGTTTTGCCTTAACATGCAAAGTATCAGTCTAACGCAAGGCTATTCAACTACAAACCCCGTTTCCATATGAGTTGGGAAATTGTGTTAGATGTAAATATAAACGGAATACAAGGATTTGCAAATCCTTTTCAACCCATATTCAATTGAATGCACTACAAAGACAAGATATTTGATGTTCAAACTCATAAACTTTATTGTTTTTTTGCAAATAATAATTAACTTAGAATGTCATGGCTGCAACACGTGCCAAAGTAGTTGGGAAAGGGCATGTTCACCACTGTGTTACATGGCCTTTCCTTTTAACAACACTCAGTAAACGTTTGGCAACTGAGGAGACACATTTTTTAAGCTTCTCAGGTGGAATTCTTTCCCATTCTTGCTTGATGTACAGCTTAAATTGTTCAACAGTCCGGGGGTCTCCGTTGTGGTATTTTAGGCTTCATAATGCGCCACACATTTTCAATGGGAGACAGGTCTGGACTACAGGCAGGCCAGTCTAGTACCCGCACTCTTTTACTATGAAGCCACGTTGATGTAACACGTGGCTTGGCATTGTCTTGCTGAAATAAGCAGGGGCGTCCATGGTAATGTTGCTTGGATGGCATCATATGTTGCTCCAAAACCTGTATGTACCTTTCAGCATTAATGGTGCCTTCCCAGATGTGTAAGTTACCCATGTCTTGGGCACTAATACACCCCCATACCATCACTGATGCTGGCTTTTCAACTTTGCGCCTATAACAATCCGGATGGTTCTTTTTCTCTTTGGTCCGGAGGACACGACGTCCACAGTTTCCAAAAACAATTTGAAATGTGGACTCGTCAGACCACAGAACACTTTTCCACTTTGTATCAGTCCATCTTAGATGAGCTCAGGCCCAGCGAAGCCGACGGCGTTTCTGGGTGTTGTTGATAAACGGTTTTCGCCTTGCATAGGAGAGTTTTAACTTGCACTTACAGATGTAGTGACCAACTGTACTTACTGACAGTGGGTTTCTGAAGTGTTCCTGAGCCCATGTGGTGATATCCTTTACACACTGATGTCGCTTGTTGATGCAGTACAGCCTGAGGGATCGAAGGTCACGGGCTTAGCTGCTTACGTGCAGTGATTTCTCCAGATTCTCTGAACCCTTTGATGATATTACGGACCGTAGATGGTGAAATCCCTAGATTCCTTGCAATAGCTGGTGGAGAAAGGTTTTTCTCAAACTGTTCAACAATTTGCTCACGCATTTGTTGACAAAGTGGTGACCCTCGCCCCATCCTTGTTTGTGAATGACTGAGCATTTCATGGAATCTACTTTTATACCCAATCATGGCACCCACCTGTTCCCAATTTGCCTGTTCACCTGTGGGATGTTCCAAATAAGTGTTTGATGAGCATTCCTCAACTTTATCAGTATTTATTGCCACCTTTCCCAACTTCTTTGTCACGTGTTGCTGGCATCAAATTCTAAAGTTAATGATTATTTGCACAAAAAAAAAGTTTATCAGTTTGAACATCAAATATGTTGTCTTTGTAGCATATTCAACTGAATATGGGTTGAAAATGATTTGCAAATCATTGTATTCCGTTTATATTTACATCTAACACAATTTCCCAACTCATATGGAAACGGGGTTGTACATAATGAAGAGGGCCGCAGTTTCAAGAGCTGAATAATTAATTTATGGACATCGAAATTTGGATGTTTCATCAGAAAGTGCCTGCACAGGTTATATTACTTATAGACTGTGTTTACTTAATTGCACACTGCACTGTCAATAAATTAATTATTCAGCCCTTGTTACTCGTTTCTAGCGTGTGCAGCTAGACAGATAGTTAACAGCATGAAAAAATAGAAGCTCCAGAAGTTTTGTTGAGAATTGATGTTCCTTCTTGTAAAAACTTTTCCTCCCTCAGTTTTATTTCTTTACACCTCTTCCTTCATTTAGGTTAGTAAAACTACAAACATAAACATAAAAAAACATTACAAATGTATAACGTCCATTTTGCATTTTACATAATGTCCATTGTGTATTTTACATAAATAAGATAGGTTTAGTGTTCATACATTCACACAATAAAATACAGTTGTTTACGCATATAGAAATTAAACAACATCCACATCAAACATTGCACACAATGAATATGATTCCATCCATCCATCCATTTTGTACTGCTTATCACAATTGAACCTAAGGTGTAGCATTATCGCTCTCTATTGGTTAAATTTAACGCTACATGTATTAAACTAGCTCTTAGACAAATAACATCTTGACCACCAATACAAAAGACATCCCAAAGTCAGCAGTTTCAATACAAAACAAACTAAATATCTTTATGCACAATATCTACATACAAAGATTTGACCAAGTTTTGTGATGAAGCTTAAATATGTGGATTTCTACCGTTGCTGCTGCTACAATGTGTCCGTCCCTTAAAAGGTCCGCCAGGAAACAATGACTCGAGCACTTGCTGGGAGCAGGCATACTTTGTTGTCCAGTCGTCAAAAGTCAGATTTTCGCAATGTATTTTGAATGAGTAGTCTTCTTCCGCTCACCCCACTGCTGCCTCATTGTGACACATATGCCTCGTTGTTGCCCCCTGTAGGGTGGCGGGAGTAACTGCATACATCATCAACCCTAGTTTTAATGGTTTCATCAAGCCTATTTGGGTGATGTTCGGCGGGCCAAATAAAAAGCTTTGGCGGACCGGATTTGGCCGCCAGTTAATGCCTTTGCAAATACCTCCTTGTGATTGTCGGCTACAGGTGACTCCATGAGGTACCATAATGGGCGTCCATTCTCAACCTTGGACAAGGACCCTGATTCTTTGGGGATCCACTGTTCTCGGGCCTACATGGGAGGCTGGTGGTATAAAAACTGCTACAAAACCAACCTCAATGGACTGTATGGCATCAACACTAACAATCAGGTGCAGTACATACCGACCACCACGACCTTCAATGTCTTTGCATGTTTTTTCCGTTGGATCACATGTTATCTTTTTTTCTGCACTACAGGGGGTGGTGTGGATAGACTGGAAGGGTAAAGACTCCTCCATTCCCTTCACCGAGATGAAGTTCAGACCGTCCAGGTTCTCTCCTGCGACACACGGCTAAGGACTGTCCGACAAGAACAGAGAGGACTCTCTCCAAGTGTGTTCCGACTCAGCAGGGTCACGTCTGTCGTGAGCTAGAGAGAAACATCCTTTTCTACCTTTCATCCACTTCAACACAATGTTGTTTTGACTCGTCTCACTGCTACTGTAAATATGCACTGTCTCGCTCCGTTGAAATCAATGTGGCTGATGTGGACTGGTTTTGCATTAAACACACCCAGTTTCGAAACATAAGTTTGCACTATTTCTTTGCAAGGAAAAAAAAACATCGGTTCTATCTGTCATGTTGGTCGGGCCGTGTTATCACGCCCTTCGCAGAGACACTGCTACTTTATCACACTAGCCAGTGCATTCCGATGACATAATGTCCTTGACAACAAAAACAAAATATCGACACACTCAGACAGCTGATATCACTATAAATGTGGCAAACATCACGATGAGCAGCTTCCTAAAGACGAGCAGAGTGGAAGAAACAAGATGCCGATAGAGGTGACGGCGTTTAGTGTTGGAGCTGCACTTCTCTTGCTGATGCTCACACTCACGCTCATTTTCTACAAGTCTGCTGCCAGAGACAATGGAAAAACACCAGGTAACGATTACCCTGATCAGAGGTTTCAAAACAAGCATGTATTTTTAAATGCTGAGATTTTTTTTTTAAAAATACTTTCCTATAGAGGAAATGTTTTTTAAAGGAAAAAATAAACCTGAAAAGAAAACCAAATAATGTCATTTTCTTTAACCCAAAACGTCAATGTTTTTATGGACAAAAAACTCAACACATTTTTTGTCGAAAATACCAAACAAATGTTATTTGTTGTATCACAAAATTTTAAGGACCATGCATTTTATTTTAAGAGTTGTATTTTTATTTGACTTATTTATTTATTTTCAACCAAAAAAAAAACAAAAAAAAGTATTGTACAGCAGAAGCACTGGAGGAAAAATAGATACATGTAAAATAAATATTACATATTAAAAATAATATTTTCTAATTTAGGTTTGTTTTGAATTTGTATGAAAAACACAACAAATACAACCCAAAAACTAAGAAAAATTAACAGGAGTTCAAAATGTGTTTTAGAGACACAAACATAGAAAAACAAATAGAAAGCATTTATCTACAACTTGTTCTTTATTTTATTTGATCCAAAATACTGTTTAAAGAAGTGATGTTTGTCTTGACTTAAAAAACAAACAAAAAACTCTTTAACACATTTTTTTAAATAAGTATGTAAGTATGTTTTTAAATAATAACTATAATGAAAATGAAAACAATAATACTTTTGGTTGTTTTTTGGGGTTACTAGGGTAACAAAGACTTTTGAAATACATACATGGGGCGGCGTGGCGAAGTTGGTAGAGTGGCCGTGTCAGCAATCAGAGGGTTGCGGGTTACTGGGGTTCAATCCCCACCTTCTACCATCCTAGTCACGTCCGTTGTGACCTTGGGCAAGACACTTCACCCTTGCTCCTGATGGCTGCTGGTTAGCGCCTTGCATGGCAGCTCCCGCCATCAGTGTGTGAATGTGTGTGTGAATGGGTGAATGTGGAAATACTGTCAAAGCGCTTTGAGTACCTTGAAGGTAGAAAAGCGCTATACAAGTATAACCCATTTATCATTTATAAGACATTATTATTCTGATTGACATCCTAAAGCAGTGGTCCCCAACCTTTTTGTAGCTGTGGACCGGTCAACGCTTGAAAATTTTCCCCACGGACCGGAGGGGCGGGGGGCGGTTATGGTATTTTTTTTAAAAAAATGTTTTTAATTTTGTCATAAAGAAATACAATCATGTGTGCTTACGGACTGTATCCCTGCAGACTGTATTGATCTATATTGATATATAATGTATATATTGTGTTTTTTATGTTGATTTAATGAAAAAAAAATATATATATATATATTTTATTAAAATAAAAATAAAAATGTAATTTCTTGTGCGGCCTGGTACCTGTGGTTGGGGACCACTGTCCTAAAGGGTTGATTGACCTAACAATAATTAAGTCCACTGTAAAGTATGAGTCTGAGATATGATACAAAATGTGTTAACCCACTAATTATTACAATACATGCATTTTATTTTAAACTCTTTATATTTTTTAAAATGTTATGACAGCCAAAGTTTATCAGCAGGACGTGTCTGCCGTAGATCTTTTTGCATTGTGTTGAGGAAAGTCTTCACAACTTTTTGTCCCCGAAATGTGCTGCAAAGGGATTATCTGACATGTGCCATACATCTATCGGACTAATGATAGTAATATAGTGAAAGTTATGAATCATTGTGATCATGCCCTCTTCCTCTTATTGTCTCTTTTCTGTCTCAAAGCTGCCTCTCACATTTGGCAGACCCTGCGTCGGATTCTTCGACCTTCTTCTTCTTCACTTTGCTCCATCCCAAGTCCTCCAAGCCACTTTCTAATTGGCAACATGATGGAGTTGACCCACGACCATCTGCCCATTCACCTCACCCGTCTGGCAGAGCGTTACGGGGACATCTACCAGCTTAAGTGCGGCAACACTCGTAAGGGTCGACGCCTTTGCATTTTTTGATGCAGCAAATAGCGAGTGTAACAAAGTATTGTTTTGTTTTCCAGGCATGGTGGTTCTAAATAGCAGTAAGGTCATAAGGGAAGCACTGGTCAAGAAATGGTCCGACTTTGCAGGAAGGCCCATTTCATTCACAGGTGAATCAGTCAAAAGATATTTCCTTGTAAAAATATAGATATATATTTACTGTGACGCTTGTGTGTCCATCAGGGGATATCGTCTCTGGTGGCGGGCGCTCCATCTCTCTGGGGGACTACAATGACGAGTGGAGGGCCCATCGACGTCTGGTGCACGGCGCTTTGCTGCGATGTTGCCAGCACTCTTTGCATGAAGTGATTGAGAAGCAGGCAGCACACCTCTGCAAGGTAATTGCAACGGAACAAGAAAAATGTTTAGACCAGTGATTGGGGACGGCGTGGCGAAGTTGGTAGAGTGGCCGTGACAGCAATCGGACGGTTGCTGGTTACTGGGGTTCAATCCCCACCTTCTACCATCCTAGTCACGTCCGTTGTGTCCTTGGGCAAGACACTTCACCCTTGCCCCTGATGGCTGCTGGTTAGCGCCTTGCATGGCAGCTCCCGCCATCAGTGTGTGAATGTGTGTGTGAATGGGTGAATGTGGAAATACTGTCAAAGCGCTTTGAGTACCTTGAAGGTAGAAAAGCGCTATACAAGTATAACCCATTTATCATTAATATTATTATTCTCAAAATGTGGTGGACTGCGGGCTCCATCTAGTGGTGTGCCAAAGAATTGATTAATTAAATATTCCAACACAGTGTTACTGTTCAAACTGTGTGCAATGTTACATTTGCCAAACATATTAAATATGCTTGTTATATACATTTTTTTTAATGAATACTCAAGCCTTCTACGCTACTGTATTTTAATGTTGGTCATTATGATGGTAGTTGGAAAACCAAGTTTTTTCCTGAGATGGCACTTGGTGAGAAATGTTTCAGAACCACAGGTTTTGATGACTGTAGCTTCAAAGATGTATAGAGTGATGTTATGACTATATTTCTCCCCATAGGAAATAATGTAACCTTAAACTGTTGCCATTATAAAACCTTTATTTGGTGTATAAGAAATGTTTTAAGTAACATTGAAGCCTTCCTGACTGTCATACAAGTGTATGAATAAGCAAACCGCTGTACGACAAAACTCAATCAAACAAAAATGAAGTACAATAACAAAACCTTTGAAGTATTCCTGCAGTGTGCCATTTGTTTGCAAGCCCTTTTTATGCTAGTCATTAGCCATTGCTTTTAGCTACATGCTAATAATGTTGGGTAAAAGCATTTGTTTATGTAACGTAAATGCAGGTATTATAGCTGGGGCGGTTAACTAGAGCCAAAATTGTATATATATATATATATATATATATATATATATATATATATATATATATATATATATATATACACATCTATATACGCATATATATATATATATATATATATATATATATATATATATATATATATATATATATATATATATATATATATATATATATATATATATATATATATATATATATATATATATATATATATATATATATATATATATATATGCTTACTTGCTTATGGTAGTCCATCGTATCCGATGATGACTTCCACTTCTTCTATTGGTGAGTTTTGAGGTGACTAAAAAGTCCAATACGAGAGCCACATGGTCTATTGCAATGGGGGCATATGAAGTTAGTGTTTGTTGTGGTCTTGGCTACAGGGCCCATCTTCCTCCTCTGGCGTTTCCCTTCCCTCGCTGCGCTTCTCTCCTCTTCAAAATGTTGAAGGCCTGCATGGCACAGTTGCCTCCAGAGAGGGCGATCTGAGGCAGAGCTTTCCAGCTGTGTGTGCTGTATTCCACACCTCTTGAGAGTAATTTTCAGTTGGTCCTTGTATCTCCGCTTTTGGCCTCCTGCAGATCTCTGGCCATGATGAAGTTGTCCATACAGCAGTTGTCGCGGAAGTCTATCAACTGACATTCTGATGGTGTGGCCGGCCCATCACAACTGGTACTGGAGAAAAGTGGCCTCCATGCTCTTGGTACCAGTTTTACTCAGGACTTCCGTGTGTGGCACACGATCACGCCATGTCAGCCCAAGGATCCGCTGGAGACACTCGATGTGAAAGTTTTCCAGCTGTTGGATGTGGCGGCGATACAGGGTCCAAGCTTCACAGCCATATAATAGTGTGGAGACACAGATGGCTTGGTAGACTGCCACCTTGGTACGTATGCTGAGGTCTTTGTTCACATACACCCTCTTACGCAGTCTACCAAAGGAGGCTGAGGCAGACCTGATTCGATTTTGAACATCATTTTCCATGCTGCAGTTTTCGGAGAGGATGGTCCCAAGATATTTGAAGTCTGGGACTATTGCTAGGGGCTTGTCATCGATGTTAAAGACAGGTGATGGGGGTCGAGTTAGCGGAGGGGAGATCCACTGGCACAGTACTTCCGTCTTTACAGTGTTCACAGTGAGACCCAGTCTATTATAGGCCTTCACAGCAGCTGTTAGCGTCGCCTGCAGAGCCTCTGATGTATGTGCCACGAAGGCACAATCATCAGCATACTGTAATTCCACAATGTTCACAGTTTTGACCTTGGTAGCCGCCTGCAGCCTTCTGATGTTAAATAAGCTTCCATCCAGCATGTAATCCACCAGCACACCACTGCTTCCCTCAACTTGTTGAATAGTACAGGTGCAAGTACACAACCCTGTCTGACACCTGTAGATACCTTGAAAGGCCTAGACTCATGTCCTCCTGTTGTCACCTGAGCCATCATCCCCTCATGGAAACTTTGCAGGATGTTTACAAACTTCCGCGGGCAACCAACCCTGAGAAGGACCGCCCAGAGCAAGTCTCTGTTGACCGTATCAAAAGCCTTTGATAGGTCCACAAACGCCATGTATAAATCTTGATGTTGTTCCCGACACTTCTCTTGTAGCTGGCGTGTTGTAAAAATCATATCCACAGTGCTGCGATTTTTCCTGAAGCCACATTGAGACTCAGGCAACAGGTGTTCCGTTATGCTTTGTATGAGTCTTGACAGCATCACTTTGGCAAGAACCTTGCCGGCAGCAGACCGGAGGGATATTCCTCTACTATTGCCACAGACAGACTTCTCACCCTTCCCTTTATATATGGTCACAACATTTGCATCTCGCCATTGTTGGGGGACTGCGCCGCGCTTCCATATATCAGCAATATAGTGGAAAATTGCTCTGGTACAGAGATAGCCTCCCTGTTTAAGTATCTCTGCAGGGATGCCATCCGGGCCAGGGGTCTTGTTGTTCTTAAGTGACCTAATTGCAGCCAGGACTTCAGAGAAGGTTGGTGGAAGATCCAGTTCTTCAATAGTTGGGTAGCTGGGCAGCTCATCCAGCACTGCCAGATCAGGGGTGGCAGGTTGGTTTAAAAGTGTCTGGAAGTGTTCCGCCCATCTGTCCACAACTAGTTTCTGGTCCTTTATGAGGGTTGAGCCATCAGCCGACTTCACAGGTGAGAGAGAGGAGTTCCTGGGGCCATGGATGGTTTTCACAGCATTATAGAAGTTGTGCATGTCGTTCTTCACTGCAAAATGTTCAATTTCTTGAGCCTTGTCAGTCCACCAGTCATTTTTCAGTTTTCGTAGAACAGACTGTACCTCCTTCCTTGATGTTCTCCAGTGCTGCTTTAGCCTGACAGATGTAGGGTTGTTCAGGGCTGCGTTATGGGCCTTGTGCATGGTGTCCAGTATGGTTCTGATGGATTCGGAATTTTCGTCGAACCAGTCCTGATGCCTCCTACGGGGTCGATTTCCTGCAGCTTCCCTGCAATGGAGGATCGAAGGCTGTTCCGGGCCTCGTCTGCTTCAAGCCGGGCACAGTCCAACCGCTTCTTTCCAGTTTTTCGGAGACGAACAGGAGGACGTACTGACGCTCGCAACTTGGAGATAATCCTGCGGTGCTCAGTCCAGCAGTCAGCACCTCGCATTGCACGGGTGACGTGCACGTCTTTGGTGTCCTTGCGTCTCACGATGACGTAATCTAGCAGATGCCATTGCTTGGATCGTGGGTGCATCCAGGAAGCCTTGTGTTTATTTTTCTGTTGGAAGATTGTGTTGGTGATTGTCAGGTCATGCTCAGCACAGAGACTGAGTAGCCTCATGCCATTGCTGTTGACCTTCCCGATACCATGCTTCCCAATCACTCCTTTCCATATGAGGTGGTTTTTCCCGACTCTTGCATTAAAATCACCAAGCAGGAGGATTTTGTCACTGCTAGGGATGCACTGTAGGGCCTCAACTAGTTCCTGGTAGAAACGGTCCTTTGCCTCATTCTGGGATGGTAAAGTTGGCGCATAGGCACTGAGAAGAGTTGCGTAGCGGTGTTTTGCAAGGGGAATACGGACATACATGAGTCTTTCACTTATGCCGGTAGGTGTTTCAGTGAAACTGGGTAGCAGGCTGTTTTTTATTGCCAAACCAACACCATGGTGATGCGGACCTTCTGTAGGGTAACCCTTCCAGAAAAAGGTATAACCCTGGCCTTCTTCCTTTAGGGATCCCTCATCCAGAAGTCTGGTCTCACTCAAGGCGGCGATGTCAATTCCATAACGTCTGAGCTCAGCAGCAACAAGCGCAGTTCTTCTTTGCGGCCTGTCAGGGTTGTTGTCCAGGAGGGTTCTAATGTTCCATGTAGCCAATTTCAGGGGAACTTGTTTATTTTTTGTTTTTCGACCGCGGTAGTGGAATGTCCCGGTAGGTGCGGTATCCTACCCGGGGTGTGAAGAGTGGGCAATGTTTAGGCCACCTTTTCTAGGCCTTCCCCCAACTTTGGGGTGAGCAGTGTGGCTCCTAAATAGGGCTGCTCAGTCATATAGGGGTCTGCCGAAATCAGCTGCCACTCAATTCCCAGCTGATAGCGACCATTATAGACCTGTATCGCTGACGTGCAGGGATCTAACTAGAAGCTCCCAGTTCATTCTAACCTGCCCCCGTTATCAGACATCCTGACGCCGTCAGACTTTGTGCTTCAGAATCCAATTGCTGTTCTGGATCCACCAAGGTCAGAAGCAGAGACCTGTGCGGTGATTTGTTTTAAGTGCCTCTGGGGGTGCACAGTTCCCAGCCGCACTATCTTCGCCACAAAGAGATGGAGCCTAGTGGCAAGGGGGAAACCCAGGACAACCAGCACCTCTTCATAGCTGCAGGAGGCCGCCGGGACCCTCAGTCTGTCGTGGCCCGCCTACGTGTGCCTCCATCATAGTGCTTTTCTCTCAGGGTGTGCTCCCCTAGCCCTTGTCTTCCTGGACTTACCCGCAAGGCAGCGGGTCGATCCCCTACCTTTTAGCCTGAAGCCGCGAGACTCCAGTTACCGTGTGCTGCCACGAGGAGGCAAGGTGGGGTCTTGGTGAAGGAGAGGCTATGTACTGACCTCGGAAGGCTTACGCACTCGGCTTCCTTTACCCAGCTGGGTCGGTCAGCGGCAGGAGCTATGCGTCACATGCATGCATCCCTAAATGCAACGTCTCTCTAGCATGCTGCACTAGACGCATCACTACACCCTGCGAGCCAGGCCCGCTAGCACACTATATATATATATATATATATATATATATATATATATATATATATATATATATATATATATATATATATATATATATATATATATATATATATATATACATATATATATATATATATATACATACATACATACACACATATATACACATACGCATATACACACACACACATACATACATATAAACACATATACTGTATATACATACACACACACAAACACACGTATATGTATACATATATACACGTACATATATACATACACACACAGATATATAAACACATATATATACTGTATATCTATATGTATATATATATACACACACACATATACATATACACACACATATTTACACAAATATATACACACGTTTGTGCGTATGTGCGATAATAGAATTGTTTTAAAACGAGTTACTAATTTGGCTGCTGACGTAGGCAGTAACATATTGCGTAATTGTCGGTTGTATTATTTTGTCACAATTAATATTAGCCTACTTGTTAATTTACTGTTAATATGTGGTTACGTTCTACTGTAACATGGTTCTATCTACACTTCTGTCAAAATATAACAAGCATTTTTTCGTCAGTTGTTTGGAAATGTTACATTAGTTTTGGGTGATAATACAAATTTGGGTATAAAGTAGATCCAATACCAAGTAGTTATAGGGGCAGTATTGATCATACACATACATACACATACCAATAATCAACTGATCTTGAAAGTGTAAAGTATCAATATCAATTGACACTTTACACTTTCAAGATCAATTGATTATTACATTTTGAATCATGAATATGATCAGACAAAACCACAGGATGGCAGTGTAACAGTATGAATAAAATATTGTAATTATGTTCTACTATTGGCTGTGATTTAAATATTTTTGTGGTTTTGCCCTTAAAGTCCTGCTGTGTACAATACCAAAAACAACATAGTTTGATAATAGAATGGCACCCACCTGTTCCCAATTAGCCTGTCCACCTGTGGGATGTTCCAAATAAGTGTTTGATGAGCATTCCTCAACTTTCTCAGTCTTTTTTGCCACTTGTGCCAGCTTTTTGGAAAAATGTTGCAGGCATCAAATTCCAAATAAGCTAATATTTGCCAGAAATAACTAAGTTTACCAGTTAGAACATTAAATATCTTGTTTTTGCAGTCTATTCAATTGAATATAGGTTGAAAAGAATATCCAAAATCATTGCATTCTGTTTTTATGTACCATTTACACAACGTGCCAACTTCACTGGTTTTGGGTTTTGTATGTTCTCATAGCAAACTGCTCAGTCACGCACTCATTTCACACCAGCAGATGAGTGAAAAGTTGCAGGTACTGCCATCTTGTGGAGCTAATAAAAAAACTACATCTGGAGGTTGCCTACAGCCACGGCTGCCATGTTCAAAAGGTGGCTGTATCAGAAATTAATTGAATAGAAGCCTTAACTGGCACATTTACAGTAATAGAGTAATTAGGTATGTTGCTTATATTGCACTGAGCAGGCAGACCCTGTAAAACGCGTCGCAATAAATTAATTTCCTGGATTTATGTTTATTTTTTTTATTTTTTTTTTAAAAGGATGTGTTGATGTTTTTTGAATAGTTTGAGCTTTTATCGCAATAGATGAATTAGAGCAGTGGTCCCCAACCTTTTTGTACTTGCGGACCGGTCAACGCTTGAAAATTTGTCCCACGGACCGGGAAAGGGGGGGGGTTATGGGTTTTGTTTTGTTTTTTTGTCATAAAGAAATACAATCATATGTGCTTACGGACTGTATCCCTGCAGACTGTATTGATTTATAATGATATATAATGTATATATTGTGTTTTTTATGTTGATTTAATTTTAAAAAATTATATATGTATATATATTTTTTATTTTTTATTTTATTTATTTTTTTTTTCTTGTGCGGCCGCGGCCCGGTACCAATCGGTCCACGGACCGGTGGTTGGGGACCACTGAATTAGAAGACTGAACATGTTTTTACAGGTTATTAATGACTGTGTAGGTATGACAATATGAACATGGGACAAAATGACAATATTGGGTCAACTGTACCAGACAACTTTAGGTAAGTTTATATATAAATGGTTGATTTATATAGGCTAGTAAGGTAAAGTTTTGTACCTGACAAGTTTCGGCTATCTTGCTTCTGCAGCCTTCATCAGAGGTGTCACGTGATGTTAGTGTGACGTCATCTGTGACGTGTTATATGGATTGTTCCATCCCACCTGAAGTGGTGGGATGACGGTGTCCCCTGGTGTGCGCCGGGGGTAGGGCGGGGCGTCCCCTGTCGTCTGGATGTCTACCAAACGGCCGGGTGCGGCCCTGCAGGACTGTGTCCCAGGTGTGGGATAGTTGGTAGGCTCTTTCGTCCCTGTTGACAGTCTTTGGGGCCCGCTTCCTGATTTCAACCGCCTCTTTGATCCACCGATGGAATTTGTTGCTTTCCATTCTAATGGCCTTGGCTGCCTCCCAGTTCATTAGATGGTTTAGGTAAGAGCAGGCAGTGTAGCGGTACAGTGGGAAAAGGAGACGGCACGAAGGCAGGGACGTTGTTAGCTTGCAGCGTGTTTATTCACATAAATAAATGAAGTGTGTGACTAATCCAAATGTATACGGTGTGACTATGTGTAGTGATTACCGTATTTTTCGGAGTATAAGTCGCACCGGCCGAAAATGCAAAAATCAAGAAGGAAAAAAACATATATAAGTCGCACTGGAGTATAAGTCACATTTTTTGTGGAAATTTATTTGATAAAACCCAACCCCAAGAATAAACATTTGAAAGGCAATTTAAAATAAATAAAGAATAGTGAACAACAGGCTGAATAAGTGTACGTTATATGACGCATAAATAACCAACTGAGAACGTGCCTGGTATGTTAATGTAACATATTATGGTAAGAGTCATTCAAATAACTATAACATAAAGAACATGCTATACGTTTACCAATCTATCTGTCACTCCTAATCGCTAAATCCCATGTAATCGTATACGTCTAGTCTCTTACGTGAATGAGCTAAATAATATTATTTGATATTTTACGGTAATGTGTTAATAATTTCACACATAAGTCGCTCCTGAGTATAAGTCGCACCCCCGGCCAAACTATGAAAGAAACTGCCACTTATAGTCCGAAAAATACGGTATATGTGAAGTGTTACCGGGTGGTGTTGAAGGTTTGGTTGAGATCGGTGCAGAAGTCCAGAAAGGGCAAGGCAGGCTCAGAGGTCTAGGGTCAGGCAGGAGGTCAGGTGCTGGAGCGAGGCGTCGTTGTCCGGGTGCAGGCGTGAAGTCAAGATCCAGTAAGGCAGCAGGATGTCCAGGGGGGATCCGGGGAGACGAGACACACAGCTCGAAATCAGGGGATGACGAAGGGCTGCTGGATGAAGACACAGGACAAGACACAAAGAGCACAACGGAGAGGAAACACAACGAGCGAGGAAGCACATAGGCAAGGAAGCTAGAGACGTGTAAGGCTTACTGTACTGGTAAAAGTAGCTACGTTCTGGCACTGGAACGCAGGACGCGCTGGCTTATGAAGGCAGGGGTCTCATCAGCGTCAGGTGTGTTGGTTGAAGAGTGAGTGCGCAGAGGCGCGGCTGCTGCAGGAGAGGAACGCCGGGGGGCATGGCCCGAGGTACGTTTAGCGGAGCGCACAGCAGAGTGAGGGGCGGCAGGTGTTTGCACCGTAACAGGCAACACATGTTTAGACGCTGATTTACTACAATGCCAAGGTAGTCGTGTAAATGTACGTGTATTCTACATTTAGCAACTGCCAGAAATACCTGCAAATGTCTGGTATCACATACAATCGTCTATGTATCGTAAGTGCAGGTTCTGATGGACTACCAAGGCAGTGCTGTTGATCTGTCTGAGGACTTCACAGTGGCAGCCAGTAATGTGATCACCACTCTGACTTTTGGGAAAGAAGTGAGTATCATTTAGTAGATGTTTGTGTGAATCAGTCATAATTGTATATCATGGCATTTTAGTACGACAAAAGTTCTCCGGAGCTGCAAGAGTTACACAAGTGTCTGAATGAGATCGTCGCTCTGTGGGGATCTGCTTGGATATCAGCCCTGGACTCATTCCCTTTGCTTCGAGTCAGTAAAACTTGATCTCATAATAAACCAAACAAAACGTAATATACCGGCAGTTACTAACAACTGAATGTTTCCCCAACCAAGATATTCCCCAACCCTGTTTTCTCTCGTCTCATGAAAGAGGTGACCAAGCGAGATGACATCATAAGAAAACACCTCAACCACTACAAGGTCAGTACAGTGGTCCCTCGTTTATCACTGTTAATTCTTTCTGGATATGACCACAAGAAAGTAAGAATCATTAATTGTGAAGCAAATATTTTCCTAGCTAGAGCATAAAAACCTGTTTACGACCCTCTAAATAAGTTTTTTTTAACATTATGAGAGCCCTTTAGACATGAACTAACACCCTTTAGCCACCTTTACATTCTTTTAATCCTAAATGTTAATGCCACCTGAGGCTGAGCCAATCAGTGACCACGATACTGAACAGCGCACTCTGATTGGTTTGGTCTCCTCTAGTGGCCAATACTATTGTAGTAATGACAGTTAAAGTACCAATGATTGTCACGCACACACTAGGTGTGGCGAAATTATCCTCTGCATTTGACCCATCCCCTTGTTCACCCCCTGGGAGGTGAGGGGAGCAGTGGGCAGCACCGGTGGCCGCGTCCGGGAATCATTTTTGGTGATTTAACCCCCAATTCCAACCCTTGATGCTGAGTGCCAAGCATCATTTCTATAGTCTTTGGTATGACTCGGCCGGGGTTTGAACTCACAACCAGGGCGGACACTCTAACCACTAAGCCACTGAGTGGGTTCAGTTTATTTAGTCATGTTTATGCTTGAAAATGCTTAATTTAGGACTAAAAAAATTTAGAATATGCTTTAAAAAATTAAAACTGTATTAACTACTAGAGATAAAACCGAGCTTGATACCAATGATTCCAATGGTCATACTTTGGCCACGCAATGGCTTTTGGACACAACTAATATACAGATACAACACAAAAAGCATATACACATTTTGAGGTATGTTTGGGATATATTAAAGAGGACAATATAATACACACACACATAAACCTAAATATAAACCTAAAATAGGGACTGCCTTAGTAGTAAATTTTGCATTTCTTATTGATGCGGCACAGATGATTTTAATATCACATGACTTAATCCAACCGCTTTTCTCGAACAGTCCTCCAAATGTATCAAATTATTGATATCAGGAGGCCCTTTTCCACCAAAAGCTGAACTTTTGGTTCCTGGAACCTCTGGTTCTTGGATCTATAGGTTCCTGTAGAAGTGTGTGGTTTGTGTTTCCACAGCATTTCACAGTTCAGGGTAGTTTATACAAATCAGGCTGATGGCGTATGGAGGAGTGTTTTACTATATTTCATGTAAATAAACACTCAATATTAGTAGTAGTCCATAGTTCATTGAAAGTCTTTATTTTAAAAATGTGCACAGTATGCAAATAAATGTAATTCACAAAGGCAATGTTTTTGAAATCACAATATGCGATACTAAATTTGTGTTTTTAATATTCATTTATAATTTATTATTATATAGTCATCAAAATTAAGAAATTAAAATATTAACAATATATACACATTTATTTTGATTGTACTAGAGAAATAATTGAACTGTTCCAAGATATTCAAATTTTTCAAGATGCGTATGAAGTTTATTGATAGTGAGTCCATGCACCATCCCAGATTAGAGACTAAATCAGGGGTGTCCAGACTGCGGCCTCGGGGCCAATTCAGGCCCGCGGCCTTTTTTCTTTTTTATTGGTCCTCAACTGATTGTAAAAGTTAAATGAATTCATTATTATTGAGATATGGTGTTAGTAGTGCTGACAAACGATTAATCTTTTTAAGCCGATTAATCACACATTTGAATTTAGATTAATCACAATTATTACTACTTGTATGAATTGCTTGCATAATTTCAATTAACTTACAAAAGACCCCAATGTTTGGACCTAAATGCAATTGTATCGTTAGAATAGATTAGATGGTAAAGGAGCATCCATCCAACCATTTTCTACCGCTTGCATGTGCAGTCCAAATTGGTTGCATAACATACTGTGTATATACACAAGATGAATGTAATATTTTTCATGACTAATTGCATGAGTTATGTCATGATATACATGACAGTTTTGGCTGTTTTTTGTGTTGTTTTCCTGTGTTAAGTATTACTTCCTGTCTCACGCTATTTTTGTTCCACTTCCTGTTTTGATGATGTCTCGTTTCTGAGCGGTGTTTACCGCACCCACTCCCGCTTATCTAGCTAATCAGTGGGCTCACTTGCCTCTGATCACTAATGAGCAGGGTTTTTCTGTGAGTGTCGCCTTCCTTGCGACACCGGTTTATTGCGACGAATGTCCATTTTGTGCCTTTTGGTCATTGAACCTCCTTATTGCCTGCGTGTCGCTTCCTATCTCTGCATCCTGGGGTCGCACCAACTACCACCATGCGAGTTCCTGACAAGCAAACTTGTTATTTTTGACAACTCTAGTTACATGTTCCACTCATTTCTTTTGACACCTATAAAACAAAGCTACCATGGATGTTTTGTTCAGCTAGCTATGCATATATTGACGTAGATTGGTTGGCTTTTAGCATCTCTATCGGACAAAAAGGTTTCAAGGTGCACCCCCCACCCCCCCTTTCTGAATGTGCAGGCCCAAGAGCAGAAACCAGAAGACACCATCACAGGCTACTTCCTGCAGGGCCTCGACAGCGAACATGGCGAGGTCATCCATCCATCACCTCATTCTTTTGAATAAGACATGTATGTCGTTGTATAAAGCACAAAGGATGTTGTGGTTGTTTGGCCCTCAGCTCCTGACAGACACTCATGTCCACATGGCCACCGTGGACCTTCTCATTGGGGGGACAGAGACCACGGCTGCCTGGCTCAACTGGACCATCGCTTTCCTCTTGCACCGTCCAGAGGCAAGTGGAATACAAATCTTCACTTACTGTACAAGTACTATACGGGTACTGTACCTTCTCCTACTTGCTGCTTCAGGTCCAGACTCAGGTCTATGAGGAGCTGTGCAGCGCACCAGAGGGTCACTACCCAAAATACAGCGAGAGGCACAATCTTCCCGTCCTGTGTGCCCTCATCAACGAGGTGCTCCGACTCAGGCCTGTTGCTCCTCTGGCGGTACCTCACAGAACAATCCGAGATAGCAGGTTAGTGACATTAAAGTTATTTACTGTATATTGTATTATTTTACCACTACACTGCAAAAACTGAAATCTAAGTAAAATTAAATATCTCAAATAAGGGTGATATTTGCTTATTTTCTGTCCGATAAGATAATTATGCTCACTAAGCAGATTTTATGTTAGAGTGTTTTACTTGTTTTAAGTGTTTTGGTCCTAAATGATCTCAGTAAGATATTACAGCTTGTTGCTGAGATTTTATGACCTATATTGAGTAAAACATGCTTGAAACTAGAATATCAAGTGTTGCAAAGCTATGCCATCAACACTCACAAGTATAAAACTGCTTTTTCAACGTAATAATTTCTTATTTCAAGCATGAAAAAAAAAATCATGACTTTGACACAATGTTGTCTCATAATTAAAACGGATTTTCAATGAAACAATAGAAAATACGTAATCATAAAGTAGTACAGTTGGCACAGTACAGTAAACTGACAGTTAATATTTAAACATTTAACATGTGACATTTCTAACAATTTTGAACAGAAATAGTTTATGCACATTAACATGAATTCTTCAAAATTACAATTGAAAAATTTTTGGCCGGGGGCCAGCCTGCATATATACGTATATGTATTAATATATATACATATATATATATATATATATATATATATATATATATATATATATATATATATATATATATATATATATATATATATATATATATATATATATATATATATATATATATATTCCTCGCGCACTAATTGACTGAAAGAGCACGCACTTGGCGCGATGATGTCATGTTATGGATGGGAAAATGCATTTTTAGACAATATGTTTTGCCTGAGCGGCTAGTAGACCCCGAGAGTAACAAGCGGTTGCCTTGTTGCCTTTCCATTAAGAAAAACAAAAATTTGTTTTTAGTGTAAGTTTGCTGGTTTCAAGAAATGTAATGCCGAGCGCATATTATTATGTCGAGATAATGGCACTAGCATTTACTTCATTTAAGAATATTTTTGAACATATTGAGCAAAAAGGTCTCTTCTTTTTTTTTTTCTACCAAGAAAAGTGCACTTGTTATTAGTGAGAATATACTTATTTTAAGGTATTTTTGGGTTCATTGAGGTTAGCTAATTTTACTTGTTTTGGAAAGTCTTGACAAGCCGAATTTTCTTGTTCTATTGGCAGATAATTTTGCTTAGTTCAAATAAAATACCCCTAAATTTTTTTTTTTTTTTTCTTGTTTTTGAACACTGACTTTTTGCAGTGTACTTTATCATGTACACCAGCATGATCTCATTAAATCCAATACAATATTGTTGTTGAGGGTGTATTCTAATATTTATCAGCTCATTTATGTACATGACTCTGAATACAATTGAAAACAGCTATCAGTACTCAACAACAACGAATATATTGTTGACAGGGTCAATCAAAATTGATCTTTTTGATCTCATTGGGTTGTATACACATTGAAGTGGTCAGTCGGTGTATGACTTACACCAGTGGTCCCCGACCACCGGTCCGTGGACCGGAATTAATTTATAAACTAACGCATTTTCTCCAACTTAACTTTCACCTGTCCCACTAAACACACCAATAAGCTTGTTTATAGATGTATATTACAACTCCTGATAGGAAGTCACCATTTGTTATAGTACATTAATGCACATTAATGAACATATAGCATTTTAATGTGCCAGATTGTAGCCAAAATCTAATTGCCATCTGCAGGGTCATTGTATATAGCAGGGGTTCTTAACCTGTTTGACCTCAAGACCCAACTTTTCCACTACAGAGGGACCACTAAATAAATAAATGATAAATGGTTTATACTTGTATAGCGCTTTTCTACCTTCAAGGTACTCAAAGCGCTTTGACAGTATTTCCACATTTACACATTCACACACACATTCACACACTTGATGCCATGCAAGGCGCTAACCAGCAGCCATCAGAGGCAAAGGGTGAAGTGTCTTGCCCAAGGACACAACGGACGTGACTAGGAAGGTAGAAGGTGGGAATTGAACCCCAGTAACCAGCAACACTCCGATTGCTGGCACAGCCACTCTACCAACTTCGCCACGCTGTCCCTCTCCAATATTAACACTAAATTAGTAAGCTTACTCTTGATTTTAATCATATTCTATAAAAACAAAATATCTAACCTACTTACAGTTTACTACCTTTTAAAATTATATAAAAGCATGTAATCACAAAGATCATATAATTAATTTAACAAATAAACCTTAGGCTAAGGTTAGGCTGATTAGACAAAATACATTTACAAACAATATATAATATGTTGTGCTAAAATAAATTAACTAAATTAATAATAAATATGCAGCTGAGATAGGCTCGAGCACCCCCCGCGATCCCGAAAGGGACAAGCGGTAGAAAATGGATGGATGGATGGATCGATGTTTCTTAACTAAACTGTCAATAAAATTAAAGTGCAAATGAAAATATAGCTTCACCACTTTAGTCATATTTTTTGCGCTTAAGAAATGCCTCTATGACATTAGTGCCAGACTTCTTCTGTTTGTTTTATTTTGTCATTACTGCCACAAGTGGTGGAAAAGTGTATTGCAACTCAGTACCGACGTGGCCTATGTGTACCACAGGTGAAAAAAACAGATATATTAAATTCTAGGGGGCGCTCGCTGGCCCCTAAAATGGTTGGCCCTATGGTTAAGAAACACTGGTGCATAGTATATGCCATCAACGTGCCAAGGACCATCTCTTTGCAAAGAAACATGCTCAGGGCTCCCACTACTTCAGCATTGTAGTGAGTTCTCATTTTTTTGCTGTTTTTATCTGCCACACGTGGAAAACCGGTCCGTGAAAATAATGCATACATTAAACCGGTCCCTGGTGGAAAAAAGGTTGGGGACCCCTGACTTACACAATGTCAAACACAATCTACATTGAGGCATTAAATATCAAATTGAATGTAACTTATTGAAGGCAGTTTGGAAATTGCTTTGGAATTCTTGCATCACTTGGACTAGAACTGACCAATCCAAGTCCATGAGCACAAACTGATGAAACTTACTCGGCTGGGCGGCGAAACGTCTTCCAAGACAAACCAAGCAGTCCAGTTGCGATCGATTGAACGCCCTGAGATGACAGTGACCTGGATGAATGAGAACCTTCATCCACACTTGACATTTGAATGCAAAATAGCTGAAGGAAATTAACCTGGTTTTGGTTGAACTTCTGTGCTGGTCAGTCCAGTAGCACCACCCAGTGGACAAAAACTGAACTGGAACGAAAAATGCATTTTTATTTTTTTTTGGTAATTGTTTTGATGTTAGCAATCATAATTTAACATCTACCTTTTTACAGTAAGCATTAAAATGCCTGCTAAGATTTATTTTTATTTTATTTTATTTATTTTGTTTTAAAGGTTTTCCTATCATACATTGTTTATTAGCATCAGGTGGCCGACAGGAGCAATGTGCAGCTACGTCCAAACAAACATGATGCAAAACCACAAACACATAAACACCAGAAAACCCATGCAACAGGAAAAACAACACAACTTTGAGCAGTATCACAATTGCAAAATCAACAATAAATGCAAACAACACAACATAAAGCCGCAACACAACTTTCAGCCATAACACGAATGCAAAATATACTGCAAACGCAATAGCCACAACACAAAATCAGGATTGCAAAATCCACACCAAATGCAAACTCCACAACACAAACACTTGGTGCCACAACATGATTGCAAAAAGCTATTACAATTGCAAATGCCACAACACAACAACTTTCAGCCACAATAACGATTTAATGAACAAACTTGCAAAAGTACGTGAAAGAAAGATGTTGTGATTGATGGCACTTTCTTGTCCGCTGTCACTTTTGACATGTCCGTCACATTGCTTAATGCTGTTGTGTTGTGTGTGAAAGTTGTTGTGCTGCAGCCTTTCCAATTGTTATGACATTTCTCAGCCACCATAGAATCTGGCTATGTTTTCATTCAGACTTCAACCATCTTAAATTAAAATACATTGAAAAAAGGTCCTCTTTAAAGGGGAACGTCACTGTGTTTTAACTTTGCCAATCATTCACAATCCTTTTGTAAGACAAGAACATCACATGTTCAAAATAGGTGACTCAAAACAAGCGTTTTTCCATGTCTTTCTCGCCATCTCCCGGTGTAAGTTGAATGTCAATGTTGACCATCTTCCCGATTTATGGCAACAACTTTCTACTATCCATATCCATAATCTATAATTTACTTTTACTAACTTAGAGGCGATGCAGCAGCTCAGTATGTCATTACCTGCATAAGCTAATTACTTCTCTGTGTAAAAAAAATAGTGTGTCTGCATAAGCGCTTGTAATAACAATATCGCTAATACTTCCTTATTATTCAGGTCACAACATGGGAGTATTGTTTGGCGTTTTTTGGATGTTTCTTTAAAGGGCTTTTTGGTCGCAATAGTGTACTCCCATTAGCTGCATTGTTAGCCACCTTGTCATTGCCATATTTAACGATTTATAATGCATAAAAAAAGAAAAATGTGTTCTTGTTTAACATAAGGATTGTGAATAATTGGCACAACTCCAAAAAAGGGCAGTTCCCCTTTAAAAACAAATCACTAACCAGCCAATAAATTAAATCTAGCAAAACAGCATTATTATTGTTAATAATGAAATATCATCTGGTCCATGTGGAGATTTCAAGTGTCATCACAAACACACAAAATGAAAACAAAACACAAATAAGACTTTTTGTGTGCAAAAAAAAAAACTCCAGATGGACAATTATTAAACATATAATGTGTTTAAACTAAGGCTGCCAAATGTAAGCAGTTAACTCATGTGATTAATCATGTATAAATGCAGATTAATCACGCACGTTCCTTTATCTTAGCTGTGGACAGTTACCTGAAAATTGAAAATGTTTCAAAACACACTTTAGATAAAACCAAGGTAATTTGCATATATTGTAGCAATCTGATGGTGTTTATAGTAGCATCTAAAAGCACAACGCATTTGAAATAGAAAAGAAAAACAGGATTTTGAGGCGGCAGCAAGCAAAAACACTACGAGCACAACGAAAGACAACACTGGTGGAATATAGTCAACAAAAGATGCATAAATAAGTTAAGCAACGTTTTTTTTGCAACCGTGATTAATCATAATTAATCCAAATTCAAAAGTGTGAATAGTCTGATAAAATAATCATTTGACAGCACTAATTTATTCTGCTATAGTTGAGTTGAGTTTATTTGGAACATGCATGCATACAACATGATACATCACAATTTTCAGTTGCTCTATTCAACATCAAAAAGGAGTAGGAAGAAGCAGAGCCTATTTAATCCTACCCCTTTTCCTTTACTTAGCAGTTGCTAAAACTAAAAAATCGATTTTGAATCGAATCGTGATCCCAAGAATCGATATTGAATCGAATCGTGGGACACCCAAAGTTTCACAGCCCTAGTTTTTATATTGTTTTACTTTCTTTTTTATTCAAGAAAATGTTTTTAATTTATTTATCTTATTTCATTTTTTTTTTTTATTTAAAAAAGGACCTTATCTTCACCATACCTGGTTGTCCAAATTAGGTATAATAATGTGTTAATTCCACGACTGTATATATCAGTATCGGTAATTAAAGATTTGGACAATATCGGAATATCGGCAAAAAGCCATTATCGGACATCCCTAATAATTAGCGCACTTTAATACTTCATTCTTACACACGCTGACTGATATCCAACTAAATGTGTTTCGATGTGTGATTAAAACGTGTTACAATTAATATTCTTGATAGTATGATCTAAGTGTTTTTTTTTCTTTTTTCTTGCACTTGCAAACGGCAGCATTGCAGGTTACTTTATTCCCAAGAACACGATGATTATTCCTAATCTTTTCGGAGCTCACCACGATCCTGCAGTTTGGAGAGAGCCTCACAGCTTCAAACCAGGTTAGTGCTTGATAGCAAACATTATATTTGTTTGTCCCATGTTGCATTATCACACCTTTCTGTCTGTCAGAGCGCTTTCTGGAGGGAGGAGGATCTTCACCCAAAAACCTGATCCCCTTCGGGACTGGCGCTCGTCTGTGCTTGGGCGAGGCAGTTGCCAAAACGGAGTTGTTTCTCCTCACGGCGTATTTGCTCCGAGATTTCTACTTTGTCCTTCCTGACGGAGAAACATGTCTACCAGACGTGAGGGGCGTGGCTAGTGTGGTGCTCAAGATCAAGCCTTACACAGTTATTGCACGACCACGACAATAATCATGTTTAAAAACATGCAATTACATATTCCGCACTTCTTTGTCCTAAATGTGGAATATTTCATACCCGCTTTTACAAACAAAATATACAACTTTAATGCACACATTTTTCTAATTAAATGGGATTTTCATCCTGAGAATGATTTTTTTCTGATTTCTTTATCATGAGAAACAGTGACACCGCGTGGAGAGAGGACAACATTACACAATGATTGGAAATATTTCTGTCTACAGTTCTAGTCGCTCATATGAAGGAATTACAGGTCATAATTAGAAAGGGGAAAAGGTAAAAATGTAAAGTCCTGGTGAAAAAAGCTTGTAATATGGGGGGAGAGGGGAGAATCACAATATTTAGAGAAAAAAGTAGCAAAATGTAGAACAAATTACTTTTTTTAATTGATAAAACTACTAAAAAAAAGTTGCAATATGAAGACAAATGTCAAATTTAAGGATGTTTTATATTACTTGAAAAAAGTTGCAATATTTGGAGAATACAGTTGTAATGTTACAAGAGAGGGAAAAAAGTGTCATTGTTTGAAAAGGAAACATAGTATTACCAACAAAAAAAAAAGTTGTAATACTGCATTTGGAAAAAAATCAATATAATATTACAAGATTAAAAAACATACGCTATTTGGAGAATACAGTAGTAGTCAGTTTTTGCTGATTTTTTTAAAAATAAATAAATGATAAATGGGTTATACTTGTATAGCGCTTTTCTACCTTCAAGGTACTCAAAGCGCTTTGACAGTATTTCCACATTCACCCATTCACACACACATTCACACACTGATGGCGGGAGCTGCCATGCAAGGCGCTACCAGCACCCATCAGGAGCAAGGGTGAAGTGTCTTGCCCAAGGACACAATGGACGTGACTAGGATGGTAGAAGGTGGGCATTGAACCCCAGTAACCAGCAACCCTCCGATTGCTGGCTCTACCAACTTCGCCACGCCGTTTTAAAGTTATTATTTTGTAAGAGCAAAAAACTGTAATATTACCACAAAAACAAACATATGATACAAAAAGCGATTTTAGCCGAATTTTTAAATATTGGAATAGAAAGTCATCTTTTTTTTTAAAGAAATAAAACATGAGTAGTAATTTTCCAGAAAAAAGTTGGAATAATGTAGTAAAAGGAAAAATTAATTATATGGGAAAAGGAAATGCAATATTACAAACATAAAGTTGCTATACTGTATTTGGACAAAATAATCAATTTAAAAAAACGTATGTTGTAATATAATAAGAAAAAAATGCAATATTTGGAGTCGTCTTTTTTAAGTTGTGATTGGAATCAACAGAAGTTGCAAAATTAGTTTAAAAAAATACTATTTTGAATAATAATAATAATAAGTGGCAATAATAAGAGGAAAAAAGAGTTACATGTATAGTTTTATATACAAGGAGCAATTAAAAAAGAGAAAGTGGCATTTTTACAAGAAGAAAATGTTGCAATGTTAGAGTTCTTATTTGTTGATGAAAAATGTTAATAAAATACAATTTTACAAAAAAATATATAGTACTACTAGAAAAAGTTGCACTATTTGGAGAATATGAGGTTGTTTTCATTTTTACAAAATAATATAAGTAATATTAAAAGAAAAACATTTACATTTCTAGAGGATTTTTTTAGAGAGAAAACAAAAGTAGTAATATAATAATACTGTAAATTTTACATGCTGAGGTGGTTGTGGTACCTGAACTGCTTGGATGGGTGTGTCCACATGAGAAGAGGCTCAAAAAATGCTGCTGTTTTGTTTTGTTTTCTATTTGTCCCCTGCTGGATAAGTACATATATTACTACAGTATGTATATTACTACAATATCTCTAGGAAATGTACATTTCTTCATTACTACGCACAAAGTTGCTTTGAGCAACATCCGACTTTCACATGCGTGGCAGTAAAATGTGAATGAATGTGAACTACAAGGTGTGCTCATGTTGTACAACACAGGTCGTGTGAAAAAGTGTGAACGCCTGGTTGTGGCTTTAAATAGTCACGTATGAAACCAAGCAAAGTGTCACTTGACTTCCTCTTCCAGCTCACTTTGGAGAAGAAGCAACAGCGAATCGTGCAGCTTTCTGTTCCGCAGAGCACAAATGGACAGCAGTACTCAAGGTTGGTGCTTTTTGCTGAACTTTTTTCCAACAGCAGCTAATCATTGAAAATGTGTCAAATGTGCCTTGTTTGTTTGGGTGGCAGGCGGGAAAGCGTTCGGCATCCTTAAGTCTCACCAAGAAGACAAACTGAAATCCATCAATGAGGTGACTTGTTACACTCAGATCATGTGACTGTTTCAGTCAATACAACACAATGTTGAGAAACTGATAAATGTTGTTTTACCTGAAGGCTTTTCTGTCCGATGAGCAGTATGCAGAAGTGGAAGACCTGCCTAAAAAGCTGGACATGTTTAAAAGTAACACATGTCTCCACAGTGCAAATATTTCAGTAAAATGTACTCGTATTCTGACTCAACTGTTTTCTTGCTGCAGAAAAATACATGGAGTTTGATCTGAATGACAAAGGTGACATCGGTAAGCAACTTTGGATTTTTTTTTTTTTTAATTCTATATCACCGCGTTCTTTGTTTCTTAGACATGATGGGGTTAAAACGGATGCTGGAGAAACTGGGAGTGGCTAAGACTCACATGGAGCTGAAGAAGATGATGTCAGAAGTGTGTGGAGGAACTTCAAAGGAAACCTTCAGCTATGAGGATTTCCTTACTATGATGCTGGGGGAAAGAAATGCCATTCTAAAACTGTGAGTGGGACATATTTGTCTGGCCTTGGGAAAAAAAAGATTTACTGAATGTCAAATGTCCTCCTTTGTAGGATCCTCATGTTTGAAGGCATGAGCAAGCAAGAGGAGAGAAGACATGCTGGACCACCTGCTGCTAAAACCTTCTCAGAACTACCCTGAAGATATTTAATGTCCACATGAAAACACCCTTGCTAATTTATCACAGAATTGTCACTTTTCTACGGAACTTCTGTAAATGTTTTGAAGTCCAATGTACAATACAGTGGAGGCTTCAAAGTCCAAATACTTTTTCTTTGTCCTTTCCTGTGTTGTCCAATCACAAATAAACAGCAATGAGACGGCAGCCTCAGTATTGACCTAAATCCAAAACTGTAATTATTATCGTAGTCTCTTCGTATTCATACTGACTCAAGAAGTTTTCAATAATAAAAAGTATCTGAAAGGTTAGGGAGGTATGATTAAGGGTGACCCGAGCCGATATTGATATCGGATGATATAATTCATTTAGTTGGGCAAAGCTGGACAATGTCCTCCAATGAGCCTACAAGTTTGGTCTTTTCTTGTATTTTAGTGAAGTCGTTTACAAAAAGGTATATATGCTAGGTTATAGGCTACTGGGGTCTAGGAGCTATACAGTGGTAAGGCACACAATAGCACAAAAGCTAGACATGCGTAATAAGTGTCTTTAATCGGGCAATATTGTAGTCTAAAACACAACATTTGTCAATATATATTAGAAAGTAAAGCAGAATCTCGATTTGTAAATACCTCTATCTGTGACCTTTCCGGTTTACAAACCTTTACATCGCGCCAAATGTGACCGTGTGTGAACCATGTCTTAGCGAACAAACGCTTCTTTTATTCTTTCATTTTGCTTGCCGCTTGAAACCATCAGGGGCTGCCACTTCGATGGCATCACTTTCTGTAGACGAGGGCACGGACATTTTGAAGAGGCGGGGCCCCCTACCTCACATCCTGTACACACAAGTGCAGCCATTTCGAAGAGCTTTGACCGTGTTGAGTGACACTTCTGACTTGTTTATTTCCACAATTGTTGTACCTTGTCTGAGCTTTATGAGCCTGTCTTAGAGATCATTTTTTGTATTCAAAAACACTTCAAATGTGTCCAAACTCTCACAGTATAGCTTCGGGTTGCGAGTGTTTTAGCTAGCCTTCTGCTTGCAGCATCTTCATTTCGAGGATTTTATCAGCGAAGGGAGCTTTGTACCGCAGCAAGTCTTTAATTGAGATGAGATCGAAAAAGATGCAACAGCAGATCTATTACAGCAAAAGAGAAGGTACTACCGGGACACAAGCAGATTAAGGACCGCCTCAATCTACTGGTTTGTGCTAACGCTGCCGTGACTATGTGAAGTCACTGCTCGTTTAACACTCCGAAACTCCCAGATTGATCAACAATGCCAAAAATGTTTGCAGACCCAAGGTAAAACGTTTTTTATTTTTTGTTTTTTATTGTAGCAACATGGTGGTTGACGTTTTGGAGCGCACCAACGAGACTTGCGTGCGTTTGTGTTGACCTTTAAGCTTGCAGTAATGTTTGGAAATAAGAGATTGATGAGCCATTACCTCACACATACACTAACACACACACACACATACACGCACACACATATATGTATATATGTGCAGGTATGCTTATACATATATGTATACATGTTCAAAAACCTGAACCGAGATATATGTGTGCATATATCATATGTGTGTGTGTTTTCCCGTGTGTGTGTTTTTAGATACAATTATTGCATTTCAACACAAAAATAATTTTATGTTTTGTATTTCAATAACAAATTGAAATAAACCAATCGTTTTTTGCAATTCCCCTTGATTAAATGACAATGCAAAGACCAACACATACAGAGATCCATGAGGAGCAGAGATATTTGCAATAATTTCTGGTATTGCTGCTATGTTTCTGCAGACTAAGACCCATTTTGGTGAGTTTTTAGTGCTTTGTTTGTCCACTTTTACAGGTCAAACTATTTAAAAGTAGAATATCAAGAAGCCACAACTAAAACATTTCCAAATATATATATTTAATTACTTACAAAAGGATATACAATATAACAATCAATATTTAAATGTGAATGAAGACAATTAAGATGATGAAAAGTATGTTGGGGTTTTGTCAGTGTAAACAAACAATAACACCCATGACCATATAAAAAAACAAAAAATATATCAGCAAGAATTCAGTCACACGGCCGCTTGCTTTAAATTCTCCATAAAGTTTTTTCGGAATGGCGACAGAAATGACCCCGTGTTATACCTCTACCTCTATCTCTGCCCGAGCCTCGTCCTCGGCCTCTTCCTTTACCATGAAGATGGGGGGATGGATCTTGTTTTGGACTGTAATAGGATTCAGATGTCTCCTTGAAAAAAAAAAACAGGCATACAATTATTCATTTGCACAGTGTATGTGGTGTGGTGCACATCACGTTGAGCCAGATAAATTATGCACATCTTTGAACAACTACATATATCTTCTATGTCTACATTTTGCGCTATTTTGTTACACATAATTAAGCATTTCTTATGTATTCCTTATTTTTGCAACATAATTTTACGAAGTTATTATTAACTATACAATGTGATTTTAACATTTTGTCGACATTGAACTCTGCCTTCCGCTCAAGTGCAGCTGGGATAGGGACAAGCGGTAGAAAATAAATGGATGGAGAGATGGATGGATGATTGAGTGTTTTCCATGGTTGTGTTGACATTTCCTTTTTTTTCTGCCTTAATAGCTAAGGGAATTATAATGAGAGGATCACATTTTCAATAAAAAATTGTATAATTATTTTTTCCCCTGGTCCTTATTTTTGATAGGTCATAAAAATATCAATAATTATCTATATCGACCAGATATATAAAAAAAATATTTCAGACATACCGCACAGCCCCAGTCCCACAAGACTGGGGGTGTGCTACAAACAAATGACAGTACCTCAACTGAAGAGTGTTTTGAAGGAAAAACTGTCTCTCGACTAATTTTTATACTTAAAATTGCAAGCAAAATTTTTGTTACAAGCATCCCGCCATTCGTTGGAGTAACAAATGTCAGAGTGAAGCCTCGAAGATCCGACCAAAACATCTGGCCTTACTTGATAGCATAGGCTTTTAGTTAGGGATTGACATAACTTTGTTTTTCCAAGCACGAGAAGGAAGTAAATGAGTGTGAAGGACAGGGCTGAGAAGAACAAGTGGAAGATATTCATTAAGTCAAATAAAGAAATCATCAAAAACCTGCCGACGCAATTCCAGCATATCATTGCTAGTCTGCATCATACTGAATGAGACCAACGCCAGACAAGACTGTTGAAATAATATTTACACGGCTTGACATTTATCCATGAAAATATGGAGAAGCTGCTGATGGTGTGTTTAAAGCAGATACCATAAAAGTCTACTGTCCAGGGTGAATGCTGTACATGATATCATAAAACTACTGTACTACTACTTTATAACCAAATGACTACACTATGCAAACCTCTAATGCTTTAATCTTTGTACACTATATTTGCACTACTCGATCTTTATTTACAATGGCTAAACTGCATTTTAATGTACCGGTAGTCTTATGCACACTGCCTATTCCTCAGGGACTAGTTGATCCATTGATATCACAGAATCGACACGCACATTGCTAGCATCAAGATCAATGCTCGTTTGTCAAGGCTCTACTCCAACAATGGAAAAGTCATCTCAAAACAATACAAACAAAATGGCCTTTAGACCTTTTTTTTACCTTTCCGACTGCGTGTCAGAGACAACAGGAGACACAGGTTGGTGAGGAGCTTTTGCTATAGACTGGCGTTGTGATGTCAGAAGATCCTTCTCGTATTTTTCATATCTAAGGCAAAGGACAAGTACAACATCCATAAAACATTGGTCAATATAAATGCATTTCAGTTAATATGTGAAATTATATACAGTAGTCAGATTTAAAAGCTAGTGCTGTTAAACTATGTTTAGGGGGGGGGGGGCGGGGAGGGGGGGGGCGGGGGGGGGTTACCCACGTATGCGGTCCTCTCCAAGGTTTCTCATAGTCATTCACATTGACGTCCCACTGGGGTGAGTTTTCCTTGCCCGTATGTGGGCTCTGTACCGAGGATGTCGTTGTGGCTTGTACAGCCCTTTGAGACACTTGTGATTTAGGGCTATATAAATAAACATTGATTGATTGATTGATTGATAATCAGATTAATCACAGGGTTAATGTGGATTGATTCGGATTAATCATGATTAAATATCATCCCTTTTTTATTATAATAATCTTGTTTCATTTAGCAATAAAAGAGACTCAAGGAAGAAGGATATATAAATGCACCTTTAACATCATGTTTACTGTAATAAGTTTAATCTGTCTGTTTTTATTTGTAAACAAATATGTATTCACTTGCTTCTTCTTTTACCCTTTTAATGTAAAATTTTAAGATGGAAGTGCTTCGGTAAGAACAAAATTTCTCACTGTAATGCATACTACTTTTACACTGAAATTCCCTATTGAGAAGGCCAACGTGCTGTGTAGGGCAGTGGTCCCCAACCTTTTTGTAGCTGCGGACCGGTCAACGCTTGAAAATTAGTCCCACGGACCGGGAGGGTGTGGGGGTGTTTATTTTATTTGTCATAAAGAAATACAATCATGTGTGCTTACAGACTGCATCCCTGCAGACTGTATTGATTTATATTGATATATAATGTAGGAACCAGAAATATTAATAACAGAAAGAAACAACCCTTTTGTGCGAATGAGTGTGAATGAGTGTAAATGGAGGAGGGAGGTTTTTTGGGTTGGTGCACTAATTGTAAGTGTATCTTGTGTTTTTTTTGTTGATTTAGTAAAAAAAAAGTGTTTTTTGGGGGTTTTTTTTCATTTCTTGTGCGGCCCGGTACCAATTGATCCATGGACCGGTACCGGGCCGCGGCCCGGTGGTTGGGGACCACTGGTGTAGGGTATCCCATGTTGATTAGTTTGGTTACAGAGACTGTCACCACCAGTGCTGTGCCAAAAACCGATTACCTGCCAAAAATGTATCCTAGTCGCAGGAGTGCGCACCACTTGTTAAAGCTGCACTGCTTGGGCTTCGTCTGTCCGCAACTCAGTATTACATGTAAGACAAACACTTTATTTTGGTAGTTATTATAACGATGTGTTTGAAAATAATCAAGCCGTTATTGAGTTTAATAAATGACAGAGTTAGCCATTTATATGGCATTAATGAGATTGTAAAGTAATGTTATTGATTTACTATTGATCTGTTAAAGCGTATTTCTTGTTCAGAAGCTACATACAATATTAACTGTTCTTTGTTCATGCACATAATACATTTATAAAGTGTTTGTATGTATTAATTAAAATATTATAATATATTATTGCCTGCCATATAGTGATTAAACGTAATATTGTGATCTTGGCGCATCTTATCTTTGGGTAAATGACTAGATTGCCTTTAGGAGTTACATATATGATAATAAAGTATATACCGTATTGTTTATGTGATGAAATACCCTTTAAAAAGCTGAAACCAACTCCAAACGACAACTTAGTGGTTACCAAAAAGTGATTCAAAGAAATATTTGGATACAGGCACATCTTATCTGTGCATAAATGACTAAATTGCCATTAGTAGAATTACATATATCACAATTAAGTACATATTGTACTGTTTACATGTTGAAATACCCTTTAAAAAGATTAAATCAAACCCAAATGATATATTTCTCAATAGGTGGTTGGAGAAATAAGAAACATCGGCATACATATGAAATGGATGTATTGGTGATTGCACATAGCGGTAACAAATTACACAAAAAGGTCAAACATTCTTAGGATTCACAATGCCAACATTCAGAAACACTGGTGGACTTAATTTCCTTTTGTCCTTTATTTGTATGAAAGGAGTGTTATACTATCCAGGTTTGGAGTACAGTACTACGAATACATGGGAAACATCCAACCATCCATTTGCCACTGCTTGTCCCAGCCTATCCCAGCTGCACTCGGGCGAAAGGCAAGGTACACCCTGAACAAGTCACCACCTCATCGCAGGGCCAACACAGATTGACAGAAAACCATTCAAACTCACAATCACACACTAGGGCCAATTTATTGTTCAATAAATTGCACCCACCCCACCCCCCCCCCCCCATTGCGCACCTTGCCAATAGTCCCTCCCAGTTCCCTCCCCTCTGGAAATGTACAAAATCGGGCACGAGAGCTGTATGTGCACAGGCATAGGTTGTTGACAGTCTGAAGTTGCATTGAAGGATCCCCTAGTTCGTATTTTGTTGCAGACTATCGGTGACACATGTCGTTACGCAAAAGGATACACACAAAATATAGGAAAATTTAACATTAGAATACCAGTCGAGAAGGAAAACAGCCACTTATGCGTCTAAAGTTAGTCCAAGACTGGCCTGCAATTCCATGCATTTCGAATACGCTGGACCAATATTCATTCAAGTTTTGGCTCTTCTTTATTTTTTTAAGACATACAACATTTTTCTTTTCTTCTTTTTTTTTAGCACTATATGCTGTTAAGTTAAGCACAGGTATTGCAATCTTTCCAGGTGAGTGTTCAGCAGCCATGCTTTACTGAAAACAAGTTTGCACCGTGCACACGCTTCACTATATACAGTATTGCGTCAGCCAATGAGGAGGCTCCTTCGTGGGCTCTGCTCACCCCTCCTTTCTCTAAATCCTTTGGTTAAATCTGGAGGTGTTGACTGCCACAAAGACAAATGATTTTTGTTCTCCGGGGTTTTCCATCCATCCAATCTCCACCGCTTGTCCCTCTCGGGGTCGCTGGGGTGCTGGAGCCTATCCCAGCTGCATTCGGGCGAAAGGCGGTGTAAACCCTGGACAAGTCACCACCCTATCACAGGGCCACAGAAATAGACGGACAACTTTCACACTCACATTCACACACTAGGGCAGTGGTTCTTAACCTTGTTGGAGGTACCGAACCCCACCAGTTTCATATGCGCATTCACCGAACCCTTCTTTAGTGAAAAATAAAAGTTTTTTTTTTCAAATTCAAGACTTCAAGTTATATGTTTTTGGTAACACTTTAGTATGGGGAACATATTCTAAGTAACAATTACTTAATTTAGAGTTATTTGGTTAGGGTTATAATAAGGCCATGCCGAATAAGGCATTAATAAGTACGTAATAATGACTAGTTACTAATTTGCATGTTAATAAGCAACTAATTAATGGTAAATATGTTCCCCATACTTAAGTGTTACCATGTTTTTTTACTGGTGCACAAAATTAAGCGTGCATGAATATCACCTTGTTCAAAGAACAAAACCAACACAGTGCATAAACTCACAACAAATTACACACCTGCAATTCAGTGTGACTTCTGCTGTTGCCGTATCCGTAATACGCCAATAGGGAGAAGTTTTTATTTACACGATGTGTCGGGTATGTCTTGACCTCCGCCGAACCCCTGAGCCACCCTCACCGAACCCCTAGGGTTCGATCGAACCCAGGTTAAGAACCACTGCACTAATTTAGTGTTGCCAATCAACCTATCTTTTATTTACTAAAATACTTAATTATAAGGCACAGACAACACGAAGACAAACGATATTTTCAGAAATCATTAGTGTTACAATATACTGTATAATGCTAGCTTTATTTTTTTAGTTAATATACCATAATAATGGGACGGCGTGGCGAAGTTGGTAGAGCGGCTGTGCCAGCAATCGGAGGGTTGCTGGTTACTGGGGTTCAATCCCCACCTTCTACCATCCTAGTCACGTCCGTTGTGTCCTTGGGCAAGACACTTCACCCTTGCTCCTGATGGCTGCTGGTTAGCGCCTTGCATGGCAGCTCCCGCCATCAGTGTGTGAATGTGTGTGTGAATGGGTGAATGTGGAAATACTGTCAAAGCGCTTTGAGTACCTTGAAGGTAGAAAAGCGCTATACAAGTATAACCCATGTATCATTATTTATTTATTTAATATAATTCAAGATACCCCAGCTTTAACAAAATCAAATAATATTAAATAAAAGGCTCCAGCTGCTCCTGTGATCCCGAGAGGGACAAGCAGTAGAAAATGGATGAATAAAATGCCCTGCTTAATCTAAACAGAATAATTTCAGTGTGCAGTTTTATGATAGAGCAGCTGTCAACTTTCATCAGTATGAGAACTACTTAGTGGGGCAGAATGGCATGAGTTGAAGTAAATATTATTCTACCCCTTTTTGTTTTTATTCAGTCATTGGTGGAGCATAATATTGTTTTTAATATTGTTTTTAACATGGCTGTGCAGCACTTTGGAAACATTCTTGTTGTTTAAATGTGCTATATAAATAAAGTGGATTGGATTGGATTGATAAATTACTGCATTACATATTGTGCTTAACAACTTAGGTACACAACTGGTGTTTTGAAAACAAGACATTATTTTACTAACAACATGAGCGAATAGTTGTTAAAAGACACTTAGGACTAAGTTAGCATGTACATCATTGATGTGATAGCCACATGTAGCTTCTCCAAGTGTTACCTTTTTATCTGTTTAAAGAAAACATGTCACAGTGGTGAAAAAGTCACAGTTGGAGTCTGATTGCCAGAAGCTTGGTAGATCATTCTAGATAGCTAGCTGTGTGGAATGATAGATAAATAAATGAATAAGAAATAGTGCAGTCAGTGTGGAGGGGCGAACTATCAAGCTTGTGTATATTTATTGCTACCACTCAAATGTCCAATGGGTGAGGGCGGACCCACGTCACTTCCGCCTACCAATCCCCTAGCAACCGGGAATTAGTTGAAAACAAACCAGCTCTTCATTTACGCATTTTTACTTATTCGCATATCGTGTGAAAAAACGAAAATGTATTATTTGCGTCAGACTCGTCTCAGTGAACTTTAAAGCTTCTCAGGTTTAGCTTAGCTTGCTAGTTAGCTTAGCCTGCGCGCTACTAAGAAAGAGACGCGGAAGTTATCAACAACTTTGTGTGAACACGCCGTACTTGTTGGAGCCCACGTCATCGACGAGCCCTCCGGCAGCTCCGCGGGCTCCTCGTCCACGCCGTAATCGTCAATAAGTTTGGCCAAAGCGTCGCGGAACTCTATAAGTCCCTGCGCCGGGAGCGCGATGGTCTGACCCCAAGCCGGGCCCCCTGTTCACGGTCTGCCGGGTCCTCAAGAGCCGTCCCCGCTGGTTCTCTTTCAGGTCCATGTAGTACTTCCGATTCTCCCGCACTAGGAACTCGCTTTTCAGGGCCCGCCGCGGCTCATCCTGCACCATGCCCGGGTTGCTGGGACCCAACTGGGCGTTGTGTTCGATGAAGTCCCCCAAGTAGTCGCGGAACTCGACCGACATAGACAGCGTGAGGCGGCTCTTGTTGCCACCGGCCCCGACTTCGGCTATCTTCAAGAAGCGGCCTTTGGGAAAACAAAATACAACCTTTGTTTTCCTTGTTTCCAGTT
This sequence comes from Entelurus aequoreus, assembly GCF_033978785.1. Classification (NCBI taxonomy): domain Eukaryota; kingdom Metazoa; phylum Chordata; class Actinopteri; order Syngnathiformes; family Syngnathidae; genus Entelurus; species Entelurus aequoreus. The sequence goes on from NC_084741.1 coordinate 36,693,030, forward strand.
GTGGTTAGCACAACCAAAAACCACACAGTTTTTCGGCATTTTGGAGGCAGAATGACGGGTTTAACCAGCGTAGGTCGACAGGTTAAAGAGTAATGGCAACGGTTTGTTTCTGGTTGCTATGGCTCGAAGAACCCGTATGTAGTTCAGTTGCCCGGATGTCGGCCCTCACCCATTGGCAACATTAGCATAATAATTTTGATTTGAGCATCGAAATGCACTCACTGGTCCAGCAGGAACAGAGCCAAGGCAGCATCGGTCGAAAATCCCTCCTCGTCTTTGAGCGCACGCCAGCGATTGAACGCCGGGCCAATGTTTATCCTTGACTGTCCTTTTATCCGGGTAGACTCCCTTTTTCTTTTTTTTGTCTCCTCAGACAAAATTTTCCGTTTTTTTTGTTGTTTTTCGGCTTCTGCCATGATAGCAGTAACTACACACAGGCGTTCGCATCGTCTTCCGTCTTTGTAACGAATAGGAAAAGGGGGAAGTGACGTAGGCCGTAAAGCAAGTCAGCACATTTGTAGTTTTTTTTTTTTTTTTGTAGTTTTTAAGTGTGGCAGGGTTCCTGCTACCCTCTTCAAACTTAGGCGTTCGGGTCGTCTTCCGTCTTTGTTTTTTTTTTAATTTTATAAACCTTTATTTATAAATTGCAACATTTACAAACAGTTGAGAAATCATAATCAAAATAAGTACAACAGTACAAAACAGCGCCAGGGGGTTGTAAATGCAAAGTAACTAAAATAGAATGCAAAATATCCATCCATTTTCTACCGCTTGTCCCTTTTTGGGGTCGCGGGGGATGCTCAGCTGCGTTCGGGTGGAAGGCGGGGTACACCCTGGACAAGTAAATATATATATAAAAACAAAATACCATAGGCTCACACAATTGCAGTAAATAATTTAAATTTGGAACACAGCATCATCGTTTTCACAGCTTTTTGGTTGTTAGAGGTAGAGAGTGTTTTAACATAGAGTTCTAATTTTTTTTTAAAGGCACAAAAAATTATATATTGAGAAACTCGTCTTCCGTCTTTGTAACGCATAGGAAAAGGGGGAAGTGACGTATGCCGTAAAGCAAGTCAGCACATTTGTAGTTTTTACAGTGTGGCAGGGTTCCTGCTACTCTCTTCAAACTTGCTAAGTACCAGTGAAAGTGATAAAGACCCTCTCAGGCCATGGCCGATGTGTCATTCAACTAGCTGTTAAGTCCATTATCATCCCAAAAGTTATGAAAATATTTTATGAAGGTTACTTTGAGTTTAACGCTAATGAAAATACGGGACGAAGTGCGTCCCTTGACAGCTCAATGCTTCTAAATACGGGAAGATTCAATTTTTAAGAGACGGGTGACAATACAACTTGTGTTTAATGTCAGCAAAGCTTAGCAACTAGTGTTAGTCATCGTAACATCAACAATGAAGACATTTTGTGGAATCAAAAAATAAATAAGTAATAATACGCGTTTGTAAAAGCGTAATATTGTACTCACAGGTTCAACAGGAATATTGCAACCTTGGCATCTGTTTTTAAATCCTCTCGTTCTCGAATAACTCTCCACCGCTCAAAAGCCACTCCAATATTTACTCTAGCTTTACTTCTCTCTTGGTCTAGTTGCTTTTTGCGCGGTGCTTTCTTTTCTTTTTCTCTGCCTCCCAGTGTCTACGGGGAGAATAGGACGCGAGCTGTCAGCCATTGTTGTTTACGTCTTCTTCTTCGTGGGTTTCTTTTTCTTCTTCTTTGTTTTAAAGTAGCCACACGTAATAATGTGGCCAGAAATGGTACTGCAATCACAGTCAAAATGTTGTAGTCCCCGCCCTCTCTCCCTGACTGAGGTTGCCAGATACGCAGCCGAATCCGATTCCTACTCCAAGGAACTTCAAATGGCAAGCGATGAGTCCTACGCTGTGGGTTTTTTTTCTTGTTTATGCTTCTTGCAAGATGGTTTATTACGCAGCAATATTTTAGTCGGGACAGATAATTGGCATCACCCTGCTAAAATGTCTAGTTTGACCACCATGGAAATATACATTGCTTTTTAGGCTACGGGGATGAATGTGGAAGAATCCAGCTTCCAACCCCCAGACTAATTGCATTGCACAAACGGTAGAATATGAATTGAAAACAATGTAATTTCATTCATTCATTCTAAATACACTCCTACTCCAATGGCGCTCATAGTTTGACCGGTGTACGGTGCGAGACTCCCACTGCGTCCCCAAACCCGATTTATTTTCCGTGCTGCTTGTCCAACTTTTAATTAGAGTTCTTTAGACGAAAGTTTAGGTCATAAGTTCTTTATTACGCCGGTCACTTTGTATGCTCCCATTGACCGGGCTAGCATGCTAAGCATTCTTTGCATGAACATACTAGCTTTGTTAGACAATATCATAGACTGAATTGGACAATATAGTTTACATACGAAATGTCCATTTTCATCTATTACAAGTAATAAGAAAACTTACATGTAAAAACGTACCTATCAAGGAGGAAATGAGCAAGTTTGGCGTCGGATGAAAAAATCTTCTCCGCCTTCAATCGTCTCCATCTTTCAAAGGCATCCCCGATACAAATCCTCGTTTTGTTCCTGGCTTTGTCGTGAATAAGTTGAGAATCGTAACGAGGCTTTTTAGATTTATTAAGGTCTGACATGTTTAGTAACTTTACCAGTAGCAGCTAGACGAAGATGGCGTAACTGGCAACCTGGATGTAACTCACTTAGTTAGTGGTAAACGGTAGAGGGCGGTACATCGAAATGAAAACAATACAATTTCGGGGCTATAAATTTAATTTTGAAATGAGCATATCCCGGCTAAACTACTGTTATCAGTTATAGGGGTATTCGAAAATAACATGATTTATTAATGCCTTTTGACGTATCAGGGCCATTTAATGATGACTTGACAACTTATTACATATGGCTCATGTATTCAACAAATTGTATTCAGCAGCGGACTTATCCTGGGCCCCTAAACATCTCATTAAAACGATTAGGTTTTATTCTATTTTAAAGAAATATACATGTATGTAAAGCTACCCCTCCCGTCTCATGGTGGACTATTCCATGTTACTGCGCATGTGCAGACTTGATTCGGGAAGATGCCGGTTTGGAGAGGTTCATATAAGAAACAAAGCAGGAAAAGTTTTAATCAAAACTACCCATAGTGTCAACCTTTTTCTCAGTAACACCGAATTTATGTAATCAAAAGCACCATCCAGCAGCAGTGGTGTTGCGGTATAGGATGCAGACATTGAAAAAAATAATTAAACTAAATGGTAACTTTAAGGCATATGGCCTCATTTTGGGGCAGTTACACAATGTTAATGTCAAAAATGTGAACAACTATTATTAGTATTATTATCTATTTAATTTAATTTAATTTATTTTTTGTTATTTTAATTTATTTTCATTTTGTATTTTCTCTAGTTCATATAAGCTTCCCTCAATGGATGTGTATTCACACGTGTGTGGGAGTGGGGGGGATAGTTTTGTTTTGTTTGGTTTTATTTGCTTTGTCTTGTTTTTCCTTTGTTTGTTATACTATTTTGGCCGGTGTTATTTTTGAAAAATAATTGATAAAAATATTTTTAAATATATATGAAAAACTATTAATTTATGTAAATTAAACGTTAAACAGTTGGCGATTTGGTATTAGCGCTGAAGTCTTAATAAAAGACTGCCATAACATGGCGGAGGCACTCCATCCATCCATTTTCTACCGCTTGTCCCGTTCGGGGTACGTTACAAATTCAATACGGCCCCCTACTGTGTTAAGAGTGTGCACCACATTATCCTCCCTCACAAATACTAGACTACAAAAAATTGATATTTAAGGTTTAACGGAGGGTTGCAGCCATGAGTTACTGCAACGTTGTATGTAACAGGCTAAAACAACAATACAAAACAAAACATTATCATATAATTTATCTATCGGATAGTATTATGTAACTGCTCTATTTACTACGTATGGATTATTACAAACACCGTTTCCATATGAGTTGGGAAATTGTGTTAGATGTAAATATAAACGGAATACAATGATTTGCAAATCATTTTCAACCCATATTCAGTAGAATATGCTACAAAGACAACATTATTGATGTTCAAACTGATAAACATTTATTTTTTTTGCAAATAATCATTAACTTTAGAATTTGATGCCAGCAACACGTGACAAAGAAGTTGGGAAAGGTGGCAATAAATACTGATAAAGTTGAGGAATGCTCATCAAACACTTATTTGGAACATCCCACAAGTGAACAGACAAATTGGGAACAGGTGGGTGCCATGATTGAGTATAAAAGTAGATTCCATTAAATGCTCAGTCATTCACAAACAAGGATGGGGCGAGGGTCACCACTTTGTCAACAAATGCGTGAGCAAATTGTTGAACAGTTTAAGAAAAACCTTTCTCCACCAGCTATTGCAAGGAATTTAGGGATTTCACCATCTACGGTCCGTAATATCCTCAAAGGGTTCAGAGAATCTGGAGCAATCACTGCACGTAAGCAGCTAAGCCCGTGACCTTCGATCCCTCAGGCTGTACTGCATCAACAAGCGACATCAGTGTGTAAAGGATATCACCACATGGGCTCAGGAACACTTCAGAAATCCACTGTCGGTAACTACAGTTTGTCGCTACATCTGTAAGTGCAAGTTAAAACTCTCCTATGCAAGGCGAAAACCGTTTATCAACAACACCCAGAAACGCCGTCGGCTTCGCTGGGCCTGAGCTCATCTAAGATGGACTGATACGAAGTGGAAAAGTGTTCTGTGGTCTGACGAGTCCACATTTCAAATTGTTTTTGGAAACTGTGGACGTCGTGTCCTCCGGACCAAAGAGGAAAAGAACCATCCGTATTGTTATAGGCGCAAAGTTGAAAAGCCAGCATCTGTGATGGTATGGGGGTGTATTAGTGCCCAAGACATGGGTAACTTACACATCTGTGAAGGCGCCATTAATGTTGAAAGGTACATACAGGTTTTGGAGCAACATGTTGCCATCCAAGCAACGTTACCATGGACACCCCTGCTTATTTCAGCAAGACAATGCCAAGCCACGTGTTACATCAACGTGGCTTCACAGTAAAAGAGTGCGGGTACTAGACTGGCCTGCCTGTAGTCCAGACCTGTCTCCCATTGAAAATGTGTGGCGCATTATGAAGCCTAAAATACCACAACGGAGACCCCCGGACTGTTGAACAACTTAAGCTGTACATTAAGCAAGAATGGGAAAGAATTCCACCTGAGAAGCTTAAAAAATGTGTCTCCTCAGTTCCCAAACGTTTACTGAGTGTTGTTATAAGGAAAGGCCATGTAACACAGTTGTGAACATACCCTTTCCCAACTACTTTGGCACGTGTTGCAGCCATGAAATTCTAAGTTAATTATTATTTGCAAAAAAAAAAAAAAAAGTTTATGAGTTTGAACATCAAATATCTTGTCTTTGTAGTGCATTTAATTGAATATGGGTTGAAAAGGATTTGCAAATCATTGTATTCCGTTTATATTTACATCTAACACAATTGCCCAACTCATATGGAAACGGGGTTTGTAGATTAATCTGCACAATTAAGTGTTCAGTCAATCACAATGCAGAATAAGGCATTTTTTTTATATATATTTTAATAAAAGACACAGATGAGTCACAAAGAGACAACATTTTTCACCATCTAAAACATGTTTTTCCCCAAGTGAAATTCTAAAAGCTCACCCAAGAGAGGTTGCTGTTGTTTTGCATTAAAGACGTTTGCTAAGAAACACGCCATCTAAAAAAGGGATTAGTGCGTGGACAGAAAAAGTACATTAGACAGCAAGTGAGAGCAATATACTTGGACTATGTGGTCAAAGGCTTTACAAACTTTTGTTCATATAAATATTGTGACCTCTCTAAATGGAAGCTTGAAATTCAGCTTTTCAGTCGAGACATTGCAGTACATCAAATCACATGAGACAGTTGCTACTTTACAAATAAATTACTGTATAGTAGAACATGTAAAAAAAAAAAAGTGTGCTCCTGACAGAAAAAGGGACAACTGCCTTCATAATGTGACAAGGGCAAAAATGTTCCCACAAGAATTTTGTTAAAAATTGTACAAAAAGGCAATCAGTATGCTATTAATGCAAAATGGTAAAATGGGGGGATATAATAGTCATAAAAAGCATTCATTTAAAAAATGAAGCTTTCTGAAATTACTTTCTCCTAATTAAACATTTAGTTTTGTATTAATTATTTCAAAATTCTCCAGAGAACAAGCTCTTCCAAATTATTGACTTCACACACTGAACAAGATTGTACATTGAAGCAGGGACAGATATAAATATATGGACATTCCCATTGAGGTCTGTGGTCTTGCAAAGTATATTAAAACCTGAGATAAACAGACCAAAGCTTTACCAAACAAAAATAGCCAAAGCAGTTCTGACGTCCGAGTAAAAATCATGGCTGAGGGAAGCACTCTGTCAAGTCCAATTAATTATTTCTGTTAGGGAAACCAAGACTTGAATTGAGACCCCATATTTAGTCAAATCAATCGGTGTGCACAATTTTCAGTTGAGGGATATGAATAACTTAAAAACTTCATTTTGTACAAACACTATAAAAGCATTAAACCTATAAAATAGAGAATATTTCAAAATAGATTTAGTTTTAATTCAAACTTTACACGAACATGTAGGCTACAAGTCGTCGGCCAGAAGTGACAGAGGGGAAATTTCTGTTATTTTACCTGAGCAGTGAGCAAACCCCAAACAACTGTCCAAATTAGAGCACAGATTGTGTATCAATGTGAGGTATATAATTTAACTGAACAAATGTCTCTCCTATATGAAATGCATGAATAAACAAAAACATGAATGTAGTTGTCCCCAGTAGTATTAAAGGATACATGCTAACAATCAAAACTAGTACCAAGACAATGAATCTGTAAATTAAAAAAAAAAAAAAACCCGCTAAGGACGTAAAAACATTTAAAAACAAACATAACTGCTATGACTGAAGTGGGAAATGATGCTTTGAATGAAACAAGGCGGATTCTAAAAGGTGAAGTTAGATGAGCATGGTGCAGTTCTCCTCTACCTACTGTGAACAGAAAGTAAAACACCATCTTGTCACACTTTGCTACTTGGAAGGTGTGTGTGTGCGAGTGTGTTTGTGTGTAGTAAGGAGTGGGTCAGTTGGTGTGTGTGGTGAGTTCTGCATTGAGGGAGTGGAGTCAAAGGAGAAGCTGCTTGTGATGATTCAGTTACAATGCTGATGCTCCGCCATCTTTGCCCTGCAAAAAATACAACATATGCTTTTTTTTACATTTTAAATTATGATGGTGACCCCAACATTCATTCTCGTCTTACAATATTATGTGCTTTAAACAATGTGGTTTGACGCACATTAAACAATTCAGAGTGCTAACCACAGATTATTTTCATTACTAGACAAAACAGTTTGAATACAATTAAATAATTCAGCATTAATTTAGTGTTTTCTTATGTATAAGTGATATAAATGTGCTCCTCTAAAGCCTTCCTATATGTTTGCAACTTGTCCCAAAAATATAACAAGAACATCACCGGCTAGCTTATGTAACCATTAGTGGTTTAACAGAACATACATATTTTTTTTTAAATGTCTACATTTTTCACAATTACTAATTATATTTAATAAAATTGCTGGTTGGATCGAGGAATTTGTTTGGCATTCAGGCGAGTCAGTCATTGATGTCTCATGTAAACGTACACGCAAAGAGCGCACGCTCCAACACAAAAGTAGTTCATAAGACATAAACAATTTGCAGTCATGTTGTTGTCATGATAGAATATACATTCAGCAATTGTGAATTTTAGCTATCCAGATCGCTATCGTTAGCCAAAGACTGGGGCTGCAACAATTAAATTGATTCATTCAATTAGAAAAAAACATTGATTTATATTCTGGATAAATCGTTTGAATGTAACTAATACAAATTGATAAAATCCTGACCGCATGGCTTGCCCGGAACTTTAAATACGTGGATGGTTGCCGCACAGCCGCTGCAATAAAGCGCACGAGAGCTGTGGTGTGTGGATGCTGTGTGTGAACTGCAGTTTTTTGTTGTTGTAATTTTTTATTAATAATGCACACATAAGTGTGCAATTTTAATGTTGATTACGTGCATTTATTAAGGTAAAAAAAATGAAGGTTATGGCAAGCAGAATTGTATTTATTTATTTGAACTACTTTGAATTGGGGCTATAAAGTGTGTTTTATCCAAATACTCGATTATCGAACAAAACAATCGGTAGATTACTTGAATAAAAAAAATTATTGATAGCTGCAGCCCTGAACACTCAAAGTTAATGCGCATGGACACGTTACGTACTGAAAGCCCTAAGGAGGGTTATAATGCTTTAAAACACATTGGAAAGTTAGCACCCACTCGGCAACGGCATAAAGGTTGCAAACAACCCCTTTAAATTCAAAGACAAAAAACCCCACTTCAAAAGTTTATTTGCCTATTTACTTTATAGCGTTTCTCAATTAATTGAGGATGCACTTCACTAATCTTCTCAATCAATAGAAATTGAACTTGGAATTTAGAATAGTCAGTGTCCAGCTGCTATACCACTATGGATTTATGGTCTTCTGAAAATACCTCAACACACAGCCATTATTGTCTAAATAATAATAATGTGTCCAAACTGTGTCCTTGGTGTGAATATTTAGTTTGGGCACCATTGTAATGTAGCACTGCATTGATTCAAATACTCCATGATAGACGTTAAGACACCTTGCACTACTCCACCTTCTGCTTGAGGATGCTTGGCACTCAGCCTAGAGGACACATACAGTACCTGGCCTCTTCGTCACCTTCACCTTCCTCACCAAGGCACTTGACATCTTGGATGTTTGGGCTCCCTTTAATGTAGTAAAACTGCCATGTCTCCCAGATTCCTATTATTTAGTTTTTTACAATAAATTTTGGAGTTTATGTTAACCTAAATAAACCGCAGCTCCCTGGTGTCGGCCTCACTCATGCAGCCCCAGACCGCAACGCAAGACTGTAGACCAGACCTGGGCATTCTGCGGCCCGCGGGCCACATCCGGCCCTTTGTACGTCCCTGTCCGGCGCGCGTGAGGCCAATCGTAAATTACAAAATACATTTGAAAAAGTATCTATGTCGAGTGTGCAATACAACGATGCTGCTTTTGTTTTGAAAAGCGTTATTTGTATTACTTCCGTGTGGACGTATGCTCGTGCGCGATTGTGAGTGAATGTGAACAGCTGCAATTACAAATTACAAAATAAATTTAAAAAAACATCTATGTCGTGCGTGCAATACAACTGTGCTGCTTTTATTTTGAAAAGTGTTATTTATGGGCGTATGTCCGTGTGTAACCTGTGAGTGAAGGTGCACAGCGACAAGTGAGACGCTAAAAAAAGAAAAGTTGATGACGAATGGCGTGTTTTCAAAAAGACATGGACTGCCAAGTATTTCTTTACAGAAATTAAAGGTAAAGCCGTGTGCTTAATTTGTGGTACACATGTTGCTGTGTTTAAAGAATATAGTGTAACGACCTGCTGAAGTTGATGTTGTGTTATTTAGTTGCGGAAATGAGGAGTGAGGATAGACGTGCGTGTGGAAAGAACGAGATAAGTTGAGCTGTGTTAGTATAGGTTGCTCAATAAAAGTTTAAAAAGAGCATCAGACTTGGTGTGCACTTCTTCTGGACGCTACAATTCAATTGGTGTCAGAAGTAAAACTTTGCGCATACTACATTGCTTGTGTGAATCCCGGACGTGAGCTCGTCGCAAAGAGAGAGAGAGAGAGGGAGGAAGGCAGCGTCTACAGGTGTAGCGCACGCTGCTTGACATGGGGGAATTCCGCCCTCAATGAAGACTCCCAGGTTTGATGGCAAGGCGAACTGGGAGGCATTTCATCCCACTTCTGACACCAATTGCAGCGTCCAGAAGAAGTGCACACCAAGTCTGACGCTCTTTTTAAACTTTTATTGAGCAACCTATACTAACACAGCTCAACTTATCTCGTTCTTTCCACACGCACGTCTATCCTCACTCCTTATTTCTGCAACAGCAACGCTTCCTTCTTCTTCGCCAATCACCTTACAGGCGTGCTACGTTCACAACAAAGAGGATGCAGGATAAAGTCACAGAAATCTAAATTTTTGCATTGTAATATACATCAGGAAGTGTTGTGTAAGAAAGTGTTGAAAATAAAACCATCAAAAGCTATCTGCTTTTGTATAAAGATAAGTTAGGTTAAATGAAAATATTATTATTATTATTATTTATCTTACGGTATATCAAAAATAGTTTGAGCAAAATTTAATTTAAATATTGTCGGTGTGGCCCTCCAGCAGTGGTCGGGTTGCTCATGCGGCCCCCGGTAAAAATTAATTGCCCACCCCTGCTGTAGACAGTTAACTTTTGTATTACCGGTACTTTGCCAGCTATTTAGACAATAAAGGCTGTATGTTGACTCATTTTATGTGGACAGTAAATCTTAGGAGTGTGAATCTTTGGGCACCTAAAGATTCGATTCGATTCCTGGGGTGACAATTTGATTCAGAATCGATTTTCGATTCAACACGATCCTCGATTCAAACCGATTCTCGCAATGTATTATTTGGTATAATAATTATAATGAAACTTTTTCAAAACAGGTTACAGGTTATAAAACTATTTCTGGTTGCATGGAGATGGCATAAAACATTTTTTTTTTTAAATTGTAATTATGAATCGATTTAGAATCGGGATGAATAAGAAATACAATTGGGATGAGAAAACAGATTTTTTTTTGTACACCCCTAGTAAATCTATACTGCTATACAAGCTGTACACAGACTACTCTGAAGTATATGCACGTCTGATTTATATAGAATTGTCTCTTGAGAAGATATAAAATGGTTGCCTTGTGCTAGTACTGATGTCATGATGGCAAGATGTATACCTTATCCTGGTCATTATCGCTGTCTGCACTAATGACAATCCTTTTCTCCACCCGAGTCTCTGAGGAGCCGCTTTTCACTATCTGCTTCAGGAATTAAAGTATATAATTTTTTAGTAATTGAAAAGATGAGCTCAGAGGAGTACATTAAACTATGGGCAGCTGACCTTTGAGATGTGCGTAGTAGTTGTGGTGATGGTGGTGCCACTGGTAGTTTCTGAGGTCTGAGAGATGGACATTGTTGTGCTTTCTTTGTCCTCGTCTACACCATCAACTGCACCCTGGGAGAGACAACAACTCGACAATGAATGTGTGCAGACAAAATCTGGGTATCAGCTGTATTCTAATGCAATTGGATAATTGGATAAGTAAGCTGATGGGAGAACTATTGAGAGTTGTGTTGCCGAGTGGGGAAGTTGGACAATACATTCAGGCACCTAACAAATTTATTTGACACCGCTTTTGCCTCATGCTGACGCGTTACATGTATCGTTTCATGGCGGAACCAGGGATCTTACAATGGCCTTACTCCTATCACGCCTGCTCACATTTTGCTGAAGCTAAGTCTTCCTTCAGGCACACGAGCCAGACAATAACTTATACTAAGCCCCTACCTTTGAAGACTCATAGGTGACTGTCTGGGTTGGGACGATAGGGACCTCTGTGGTGGAGATGCCACTGGGTAAGGAGTTGGAGGCAGCTGTGATGGTGACTGTCTGGGTCTGCACCAGAGGGGGCTGTGGATGGGAGCATAGCCCCATGAGTGGCTGTTTAACCAGACACATCACACCCCACAGAAAACCTTTTACAACATGAATGCTGGAAGGAATTGATTCCCAATGAAACAATCCTTTCTTTGCTTTCTAAACATTCCCTTTAAATCACCAGTGATTACAAAAGGAAACCAAACCAAATATGAAGCCAGTATCCCAAAAGATGAGAGGAAACCCAAGATGGTAAAAGAAAGTCAGATATTTAGAGAGATCACCCATATCTGAGATCTTAGCACACCACTGTGACACCTCTGCAACAACTGCACTTACACGCCACAATTCACATTTATTTTGCACTGGTGCTGCAGCGGTGAACAAGTGTGGCAAACAATGAAATAGAACAAATCTCAAGCAGAGACAGAATCAACTTGAGGAAGGCTACCTGGAAGCTATGTACGGCCCGTGGCGCACCGTTTCTGAAATAGGGAGTAGAAGTTCCAACTCTGTTCCCAGAGCACTCCGGAAGTCCGGGAACTACTTTCCTCTGGTTGTCATTAAAACCTTTAGTTGAGAGGTTGAGGGAGGGAGGCGGCTGTGCCACAATAACTATGGGAGCAAAGGAGGGCCTCAAAACTAAAAGCTCTTCCTGATCACATGACTTCTCTACTGGAACACTTGGGGCGTCAGCACATCGACAGTGGCCCACAGTAGGACTGGACTTGTTGGAAAAGTCCAAACTGACGAAGGTTTCCTCATGTGCAGCCTTTGCCTTTGAACCACTGCACATTGGACTAATATTCACACTCTAAAAAAAAGAGAAAAGGCCAATACATTTAAGTTGGTAGCATGGAAAATCCACCGCAGTATGCACATCCTCCTGTTATAAGGTCTTTGGCTAAACAAAACATGAATGTATATCAGGTTTATCATTGTGTTGTCACGTTCATTCAACCCCAAAGAATCAAAGCAGATGCAAAACCAACACACACAGCTTTAGCTAGATATTATGGTTGACATGGCATCCTCTTTTCTAGTTACAGTATATTCCTCACGGACATTCTGTACTAACTACACAAGACGGTAAATCGTCAGATTGCTTGATTTGTATTTTGATAAAGCTATTGCGTTTCTGTGTTAGTTATGGAGAAAACAAATGTAAAATTAAAATTTGACTACTTTTTCTTTATCTAACATGATAGACATATACTATGGAACCTCCAGAAGTCATACCATTTGGAGATCAACCAACATCTCGGACAATATGTCTCAGATATCAAAATAAAACTTTGGAGTTTTGTAAGCCAGACCCATCATAGGCTGTTCAATACAATACAACCTGATGTTAATTTCTAAAACGGCATAAACAATTTAATATTAACACGCACATACTGTATATTGTAGCTGAAGGCATAATAGCCAATGACGAGAATACAAATCATCAGGGTGCTTCCCATTACGGGACTGTCAATGTAGTTTATTTTACAGTGGTTCACTTCCCTTTACGCTTGGATTGCAAGTGGGAACGTGACGATAAACGGTAATAATGATAACCATGGTAAGACTTCCGACAGCTAGTATTACCGTTTTAAATCAAAATTATCAACAAAAACGTGATTGATAACTGCACATTGTTAAACTCATGAACTGACTGGCCCCAGCTCGCTAGTTTACATGCTAACATGAAAACAAGAGACATTAACGTATTTCCAAATTAAGACACAACACACCCCAATCTCAATTTATATGAACACATTACTGTCTGAGCAACTAATATATTCAATTGTGCACATTGAACCTACAAGCTGTGTTCTCTTAGAACAGAGTAATCATTCTATACTCAGAGGAATATGAGACGGAGGTGTTTGTCACGGTGCGTTCAAAGACCGCTAAACAGAGTAAACAAACTAAACAACGCCTACAAGAAATAATTAATAATAATAATAGATTTTATTTATTACACACTTTTTTATTTAAGTAAATCTTAAAAGTGCTACACTACAAAACAAAATTTTAAATAATAAAAGCTTAGCCATTCAAACAGATAAAATACTAAGACAAACACTATCAGTGAGACATTAGGGAAAAAAACCATGAACAATAGTGGCTTTTCTAACAGTGTGCCTATTTATTTTAGCTATTAAATAAATAACTTGGTCAAAATATTTCAGTTTGTGTATTTTTTCTTTTTGAGCACATTCAACAATACCGCGGTAACCGTGATCAATTTGGTTGCGATAACCGTGATATTATATTTTCATATTGTTATATCCCTAATTGGAGTAAGCATGTTTGAATTGTACTTAAAACATGAATGTTGAGCTGGTACAGTTCAGCGGTTAGTTGGGGTAACTTGGAAGTCAAAACGCCACAACATGGATTGTGTTCAACTTTGGAGGTTCCACTGTATCAGTATAATAAAAAAAAAAGAAAACAAATACAAATGATAAATTGCATACCTGCATAACAAAATACAAAATGCATGAATACACAACCAGTGAAGTGTATATGGAATACCTTTATTCTTTGATCATGCGACAGGATGCGTGCAGTAGTTATATAAGGCTTTGTCTGTACTGTACTTGCTAAAGGACAAATATTACAATTTAGCTGCCTCAAGAATTGTAATCACAGAGGTTATGCACTGTGACAAATATTTTGGCACCAAAATTAACAGCCTTGTAGAATGTTTTATCAAGATCAAAACTTACGGTAAATATGCTAGTTCCCTTGCTGATCAGCTTATCCAAATATCTTAAAAACACTCGACAATACAAATTTAGTAAAAAAGTATGTAAACGTGATGTAGACAGAGAATAGAAGACCTGTTAAAATGTGATATTATGTAACATATAAATAATGAGTCCAATAGAAATCAGAGAAAATGTGGAAGGAAGAAGATTGGATTCAATTGCAGTGCTAATTAGTCTTGAGAATGAGTCTGTTTGGGAAATGGTATGGTGTCAAGAAATGGAAAAGGGGACAGTCTTGTTCCAAAGAGGGAAGTGGAAAAATGGTGGCTTCTCAAGTGGAGCGGAGGATGAAAAAAGAAGAACAAAGCTACAGTGATGTCGGAGAGGAGGAGAGAAAGCGAGAGACTGATGGTAAGGTGATTGGGTGCTGTCTCCGCAGGTCACACTCACACCTGCGTGGGGCTTTCACAGGGTCCAGAAGGCCCCTCAGCTGCGTTTGGAGTAGAAGTCTAGCAGGGGGCCGCGTGGGAGGCGGGTGACAAACTGAAGGGGGCGGGGTTTGGGGAGCAGGGGAGAGACATGAGAGGGAGGAATTTTGATGGCAATTAACCTTGGAAAAATGTAATTAGGTATTTGTAAATTAAAATTTGGACGGCATCATCAATGACAAAATTGTTTGAGTGATTCAGATAGCAGGTCCTGTTATTTCAAGCCTAGATATACTGCATTTTACCATGTACTCCATTAGAGCATCTGACTAAACACGGAAAAGAGAAAAAGGCATGCTAACTATAACAGTATCTTATGCAGAAAAATTATTTCATATTATCTATAGCTTTTCTGCAAAATTAGTCATTTGCTCCATTAAATGTATTAAACTAGTGTTACATAATGACCCATTGCATTTTAATCTGGCTGTGTTTGTTCTAATTCTCCTCCTCTCTGCAGTTTGATCATTCAGTGCAATACAGATGTGTTGGGAAAATGTGATTTGGTTGTAAAAACAGAACACAGAGGGAGCTCCATTAAAAGATGTCCAATTGAAGATGCAATGCAGGATAAAAAAAATTGCTCACAAGGATTGATTATTTTGCTGCCTAGAGAGGTTATAAAAACTAATAGAACCGTGAGTCAGACATTGTCTCTTCAGGCACAAACAATTTGAGGTTTGGGGGAAGCAGCAGTAAATTGAGAACACAATGGGAAGTGGGAAGAAAGAGCGCAAGGCAAAACACATTCAAGCAAAAACAAGTTTGATGAAGGAAGGATAGAGGAGAGAGGGAAAGGTCAAGTCTGCTCTTTGCCAGAACGTGCAAATCTTGCAGTTAGGGGTTCATTCCCGATGCCATGCACCACATCTGTTGTCAAGCAATGGACACGTCAGCATCTGATGCATGTCATGATATGAAGCATGTGAGTGGATAGCATGTCTCACAGATGCCTCGTCCACATCAGACTTAATTGAAAATACCGAAGTGCAGGGCCAAGTCAACTAGTCCCATTCCATTCTTCATACACATGCTTGTGCTGCATATCACATACCATTGCCATGAATAGGTCTGAACATGCGCACACATATACCATCAAACAGTCAACCAATAAAAGAAGCAACTGGTCAGTGCTTGGCCAAAATGCAATTTTAGTGGAAGGATCTTGTGGAGCAATAATTTATGTAATAAAAACTAAAAATCCTCAAAATTTCACATGAATAAAAGCGCACACAATCCATGGATGCTTTTTGCAAACACATACAACCTTCAGAGTTGACAAACTATGAACAATCTGACATGACATGCATATACACATGAAGTTGAGAGGAGTCTTCTAATCTGTATTTAATTACCCTATCTTTAATGCATACAGATATGTTTGCTGTCTCCTGTGAAAGACTTACCCCATCTGCACTGGGCTGACCATTCACACCCAGCGAGCGTAATGGAGAGTGTGTTGACAGACGCTTGTCCCATTCACTGGGCCTGGATTGTGGCAAAGCTTCCATGAAGTTCCTTTTCAGCTCGCTGACACTGGCGTGATGCCTGAGCAGGTCCTCCTGAGGCTTATCAAACTCCTACAATGGGAACATGAAGCGGAGAGATGGAGGAAGAGCAGTAGGGTGGTGGTGTGAATATAATCAAAAGGTAATGGAGAGAGAGGCAGGTGCGGACAAAGTGTGGAGGGGAGAAAAAGTGAAAGTGGAGGAATTTGGAATTTTCAAAGTTGGGCGTAAGGAAAGAAAAGGAGAGAGAAAGGGGAAAAAAGATTAATAAACTGATGGCTATTGTTTGACTAAACTTGTGCCTTAAAATGATTAAATAAGCAACATCAGAGTTAGTGATTTTTGGTCACACATGAGATGGGCCACATTTTAAGTGTTGTAGATCATGTAACAATGATAAATCATCAGAGACACATTTGAAAAACACCAAAGTTCTCAGGCTTGTTTGATTGATGATATTCAACAGCCATGATTTGTCAAACAGACTTGATTGTGGTCTGAAGGGTATAAGCATTAAATCACAGATTTCGAGCACTGCATGAGGCTGGCAAATCAGCAAGCAAGTGGGTAAAAAAACTGAAGTTATAATAGAAGTAAATGAAGATGAAGCCTTGACAAAAACATACCTGTTTGGATTGAACATAAATTAACAAAGCACAAATAAAACTAAACATTTAGCACCAGGTTGATCTCAATGATTGTGTGTGTAAATACACATTACCATACATTCCAGAATGTAGTCAAAGCTTTAGTAATTTAGTGTTCCAACTGACTGTGGAGCAACTTAATGGTAAGTGTCACCAAATACATAATTTTTACACACACAGCAACAAAAATATTCAACAGTTTAGACTTTCAGCTGCTTAGTTTTATTTTCAAAAATGCTTTCAGTGCATTGCAATTATTGCAAATAAGAACATTAGATGGTAAAAGGATGCGAGAAGCAGTTAAGTAAAGCAGGAGAATACTGATGATCTAGAAAGATTATAGAATAGATATTCAGCTTGTTAGGTGTTTCTCAGATAGTTACTTGTATATGACTTCTAAAGTACAGTCAATGAAAGTATCAAGAACAATTACCAAATTAGAATTGGTCTACATTTCAACAGCACTCTCCTGAAACATGTGGATTAGAGTTGCCATAAACACATTTGTTAGGTAACCTTATGCAAGTTTTAAATCATCGTGCAAGCATGATATGAAACAGCAGCCAGTGCATCAAAGAGCAAGAAAACACAGCAAGAGACTGACATCTCGAGCAGGGATACAAACCTCCAACATTAAAAGGCTATGTCTGATATAAATTGAATCTCCCTCAATTTTCTTAGCTCTTTTCTGTGAAAAATGAACAGAAAAAAGGGGTTGGATCAGGGTGTCAGTTTCTGTGCGTGTTGGCAGCTACCTGCTGCACCTCAGACATGCACACTCTAAAATGTAATCATGTGTGAATTGAAAAGATGAGCTGCAAAACTATCTACAGTACATGCAAACAGGTGGGACTAAAAATTAAAGCCTAACCAGTTTCAGTATCCTAGTCTGAAGTTAAATTAAGAAACAAGGACTTGTGAAGTGACACTAGTGGTGATAATACACTAGTTATTATGATCTACGTCAGTAAAGTTAATAGTACAATTAATCATGCATGTGCATTCCAGGGTGATAAGTGCATGCAATGAATAAATACATGTTGAATTAACGGCTAATGACTATTGAATGTTGAAGTATCAGAATACTACAGTTATACTTAGTCCATAAGGCAAGCAAATAATGATATTTGGTATGTCTTTTAATATGTATACTCCTTGAACCCTTTATGGCCTAGCTATTGTTTATGCAGGCAAATGAGGAAAGGATGGAATTAATCTTGGGCATAACTCATTGACATTAAAAATGTAGAAATGACTGCGAAGGACACACAAGGCTAAGAATCTGACCTTTCGCAATCGCACCAGTTCCGTGCTCGTCACATCAGACTAGGATGAGAGAGGGAGACATGTTAGCATATCCTCCGCTTCTTGTCTTTTATGGATATGTGTCTCTGAGGCTGGTGACACTAACCTGAATGTCCCCATTGATGGAGGGGGTCATTGAGGAGTCTACAGATCTCTGGTCCCTCCACACCGCTGACTACAGCAGCAAGAGACACAGCTCATAGAACAATATGTGCTGGGTTGTTTTGCATCTTTACTAACGAAAATACTTACAATGTATCTATTGCTTGTGATTATCGGCAAATAAAAATATACCAAAGCGATCACTATTTAGAAGACATCTTAGGAACAATGTAACGAGGCCTCAGATTTTCAAATAGGCTCATAGTCAAATTGATACTTCTTGGTACAATTAAACAGTAAAACGTAAACCTAAAATAAATACCTTGTCCTCATTTTTTGATGGCTCAATGGCTTCTAAGGTGACCTCAAGTGTTCGTTCCTCTTTGATGGCTGTCCTGATGGGAGTGGAGGTCTGAGGCTGTTCCAGTGGTGCCATGGGGATTCCAGCCTCTGCCAGAGCAGCTTGGGAGAAGACTGGAGCGCTGACAGGACGGGTGCTCCTCTGTGTGATCACCACTAAACAATAGACAAATTAGAAGGGGGATCGGTTATAAAAAACAGTATTGAGCATTATTGAGCCATCATCAAATAAGTACAACACACAAATTACAACATGCCAGAAATCATACTAAAAGTCACAAGCTTCCAAGAGGAGACCACACACTGCAAGAATAGAGTTCACCTTGGATCTGACATCTTGAAGTAGACCAAAAGTACATAACCAGCAAGTTGAAAGAAGGACAAGATGCGGTTAATTTCAGGTAATGACGTTAGGAAGCAAAGAGCTACAAAGCTCAACATGACTGAAGCAGTGAGTATTGAGATTATGAAGCAACATTTCTTCAATCTGCAAAACAAAGTGCAGTCAGACATATGTGCATAATGGTTGACCGGCATCCATCTTGAAGCGATGTTAATAAGTGCCAAAGAAAGTGAAAACTTGTGCAAGAAGTGTATTTTTAAAAAGTCAATCCAATCAGGCAAAATACCTGACTTTCTGCGGTCATCGTCGAGTAGAATAAACCAATCATCATCACAAGTATATTTAAGGCGAGGTCTTTCTTCTAGGATCTGTTTCTCAAACTGAGGTCTTGTCACAAAAATAGAAATCCTTGTTTTGACCTCGGCGGTTCTTTGAATTTCTGCCGGAGATCGGATGTGTTCAGAGACAGCAACTAATTTGATTTTGTGCAATATCATGAAATACATTAAAACACAGATAATTGAGCAACCCTAACCTCCATAAAAGGGTTGGAGGTAGTTTGTCATACAATAAACTCATTGCATACATAGTTAGACTGCCCACTTAAAAATACCTGATTTTTTCGGAGCCACATCCAGCAGATTAAACCAATCATCATCCACCTTTCTCTCTGTTAGACATGGCTGCTGCTGTGACGACATCGCCTGTATCCACATCTCCTCCACAAAAGTAATTCTCTGCAGTGACCTCTTCTCTAAAACTGAAAACCCTTTTGATGGTGTTACATCAGGAAACATTTGGACAGGTTCGGGAACTAAAGTAGAATACAAATGAAATGTGAGCTCTCGTAACCACACTGCAACCTGAAAATGTGATTTTTGTACTGATGTAATGTAATACAAAATTAACAGAATACCAGGTGATTTGACTGCAGTATTTAGGAGTAGAAACCAGTCATCATCAACCTCTCTTGACTGTGGTGGTTTAATCTTGAAAAACTTTACTGATCGCCTTACATCTTCTTTGTTGAATCTCGACGTTGGTCCTTTGACTTCCACCACATCCACAATACGCTCGACCATAGAAACTAACACAAAAATAAATTAGTATTCCCGCAGCAGTTGCTAATTATAAATTAACCTTGGATTACTACATAATGCTGTCATTACCATTAACATTTGTGAATGTTATACTTGTTTGGAATTTAAATTCCAAAGTGCATGAAGGATACCTGATGGTACGGCAGTGGTCTTTTCTGGGATGATATCAAACAGGAGAAACCAATCATCACCTTCCCTTCCTGAGGCTGGAACAACTGCGCTCAGTGTCATTTCAGATAGACACGTCTCACCACGCCTGCTCTCACCACCAATTATCATCTTCTCCCAAGTTGTACTTTCAGTGGTTAACACCTCAGTCTTAAATGTCTTCCTCATTGCCAGAGTGATTTCAACAGGAGTGACTGGCACAAGCAAACAAAGTCAAAGTGAGATGAACGTATATTGCCACAATATTGTAAGCGCAAACCACTAACTCTATACCTGGAGGTATTCTGGGTACCACCTCCCGAATAGCATCAAACACAACAAACCAGTCATCATCTATCTCTGGTTGTGATTGGGATGACTGCGGTTTTGTTTGGCAAATCTGTGGAAGTTCCTCCTCAATGTGTTTTATTTCAATCACCGGTCCAACAACTGGATAGTTCTTAGCTGGCATTGGCATTACTGTTTTAGAATGAAAAAATAGTTTGTTTGGTTTGCTGAAGTATGAAAAAAACACATAAGATGGAAGCAACGAAGTAGGTACCTGTTGGGACAAAGGATATTTCCCTGGTAACAATATCCAGAAGTAGAAACCAATCATCAACTTTAGTCATGACTGGTTGGACTGTTTTCTGCTCTGGATATATTTTCATAGGAGCCTCAACTCGCTGCAGCATTATTTTTTCTACTTCAACATCTACTTGTTCTTCAATCAGAGTAGACATGCTTTTTGGGGGGTCATCATGCACAGCCATGGTCACTTGAAAAAATAAGCATTTAAAAATATTTTACCACTGAAGGTTTTATGCAATAAGAAATTAGCATGTGGGCAAAGTCAGCAAAACCTGGTGACACAAACAATGTTTCTCTTGTGGGAACATCCAGTAGTAAAAACCAGTCATGCTCACTTTCTCTTACACCCCGGGACAGCATTGTGACTTCTCTTAGGTTCAGATCATCGTTTAGTTCCGTTTCTTCCACTAATCCAACTTCTGCAGGTTTGTCTCTCATTTCCACTGCTTCTACTTCAGCCAGAGAGACGTCGTCTTTAGCAGGGACCTCAAAAGCCACTACAAAAATATACAAATCCTCAGGCACCACAGGTTGCAAAGGGGCCAAGAATGCCAGCAAAGCTCAATGTGACTGCTTGCTTTAGTAAAAGGGATGACATTTAAGCAATACCTGGTTGTACATAAGTTGTTTCTTTGGGAACAACATCCAACAACACAAACCAGTCATCGTCTCGCTCTTTTACCAGCTGCTGTTGCATTTCTTGAAGATGTCTTGGTGCTTCTTCCCTTATCTCTCTTTCTTCAAGCATCACCTCCCTAATCTCCTTGAACTTTTCAACCACAGAGACCAAACTTTCTGCCTCCATTGGGACTTGTTTCGTGAAGGTAACTGACATGAGTAGAACATGGATGAGCATGACAACAACAGACAAGCGAGTGTTCTGGAAATCAGGACACAAGGATTCAGCACTACCTGGTTGGACATATCTTGGAACCACATTTAGCGACACAAACCAGTCATCTCTTTCAGGGTTGGTCTGTGGTTGTGGGATCTTTTCTTCTGCTATGGATGGCTCTTCCAATGTTAAGACCCTCTCATCCTCATATGTTGTAGCCTTTGCTTTTGAAGTGAAAAACTCCCCATCATCCAAATCAACATGTTCCACTGATGCGACTAATCAAAGTAAAGAAAAATAGGAGAGAAAAGTTGCTCCAAAGACTCAAAAGGAAGATATTCAACAAATTAAACCAACAAGAATTTAGTTTAAACAAAATTGGATAGCAATTATAGCTCCACAGTCAAAACTTGTACTTAAACAAATAAGCACTGAAGACCGATTTAAGTTTCTTAGTTCAAATTGAAATACTTTACCTGGTGGTTTGACAATAGCTGTGTATGGTGGACGGTCAAAAAGCATGACCCAGATATCCCGTTCTTCTACTAGTTGAGATCTATCTTCAAACTCAGGCCTCTCTGTAACACTCTTAGCTTTCTTGTCCTTTATTATTGTCTTCAGTCTAATCTCATCTAACTTTTTTTCTGCTATTAGCTTTGTCTGTGCTGCTTTCACAGCATCATGCTGCTGCTGCATTCTCTGGTCTACAAACGCAACTCTCTTCTTAGTCCTTTCCACTATGTGATAAGATACCTCAAAAGAGGAAATTAGTTGTGGCGAACTAATCTTTTTCTCCACCTCATTTTGCCATTCATGTTCGATCAGACGTAGCTTTTGTCTCAAATTTTCATCAAACAAACTGGCATCCTTTGCCTTGTTTTTACTCTCAATCCTTGCCTCATCTACCTCAGGTGACAGTCCTTTTAAAAACACCTCTTTTATTTGCTCCTCTAATTCATCCACCTCTTCTCCATCTTTACTTTTCCTTACCATCATCACAGAATTTTTTAACACAGTCCGAGTTATAGTTTCACTTTCTTTTTGTAGTTCTTCCTCTTTTAGCTTAGCAACTTCTTCTTCTCCTAATTCCTCTTCTATGACTTCCTGGATCCTATCTGCCATTTCATCTACTTCCTGGAGCCTCTCTTCCAAGTCCCTCACTTTCCTCAGCCTCCTTTCCAAATCTTCCATCTCTTCTAGCTTGTCCACCATTATCACCATCGACTGTAGCCTCTCTTTGAGCTCCTCATCTGTCAGTTTTTGTTCTGTAAAACTCTCAGTCTGTTCATCCTTCACCTGGATGTGGGCTGCAGGGAGGGGAACAGGTAAGGACTATGAATCATTAAAAAGGCTGGTATGTGACAATAGTGCTCGTTATGTCACATGTATTGTCTGTTCAAAAATTGTAATGGCACACAGAGTGACTCACGATGAAGTTTCTCAACATGCTCATAAAATGACAGGCTGGGGATTCGGTCAAAAGAGCTGAACCAATCTTGGTGCTTTTTCCGTGTTGGTTGCAATAACCTGTCAATAGTGCTGGCATTTGCCAAGCTAAGCTTAACTGACAAGGTGAGAAGAAAAAGAGCGTAGACAAAATAAACAGAATTACATAAAAACCCAAAATGTGGAATAAATGTCTGAAGAAAATTAATAAGAAAAGCTGATCATGAAGCTGACATGTATTACAAGCGACCATACCTGGTTTAACAAAATCAACAGACGGGGAAAACGGAAAAGGAGGATGTCGTTTCAGCAGGACAGACCACTCATCTTTCTTTCTAGTCTTCAGTTGTGCATCAGTTGAAAGCTCCCACCATGGCAGACCACCTTTCTGAGTGTTCCAGGACTGAATATATGCCTGCTCAGGCTCACCTGTGGCTGTTAAGAGATGACGATGTGATGGCAAAATGTAATGATGACCATGGGGGAACAACACTTAGTGCTACAACGCACATGAAAGGCTTTGTGAGTCCAGTAAGGGGAAGTTAGTTAGCTAAGTGATATGGGTTTCTGATACGGCTAAGTAGCGCAGGTGCTACATCCAAAATGGGTAACCAATGCTGTCATCATAATCTGTTGTTTCAATAACAGACAATCAAGCAGAGATGGTTACAAAGCTAGATAGCCAGGTTAAGATGATGAGCCTCAAGCAAAAACAGAAGAAATTATATAGCAAGTATTAAGCTGCAGCATTTGAGCAAGTCAAAACAAGGAACAGAAGCATCAAGGTTGAATATGCATTGGTAATCAGGGTTGTGACCAAAGACACCCTGAGATCACGCCAGGGAAAGCTGAGTTGGTCATTGAACTGAAAAGTTAAAAATTAATGCCAGAGGTGAAGGGTCTCTCTAGTGAGAGTGTTAAATGTGGCAAATGAGCCATGTGTGGAAGCCATGTAGCCATTAGTGAATCAACAAATGGGCAAAAAGCACAAGCGAAGCTCCACACAGTTCCAGGTACCTGGAAGTTTTAGGAAAGGGTGGGGATTGTCAGAATTAAATATCAACGACCAGTCATCAACCTTAGACCTGGTTGATGCTATCAGGGTCTGGAGAGTTTGATATCCAGCTGTTGGACCAAAAGAAGTGTCTCTCTGAGTATTTTTTATTATAAGATGTTTATGGAATGCAACGATAGACATATAGTGCATACCTCCATCGAAATTGCGGGAGAGGCGTTTGCTTGCAGAACGTGTGAAGCGAGGAGCAGGGCGGTCAATCATGGAGCTGGCTTGCCGGGTCTGGACTTGAGTGCGCCCGCTGTACCTGAACTTGGAGCCCAGGACAAGGAAGCGACGTGATGAGGGAGCCTCTATTGTTGAAACCCTAAGGAATAAAATAATTCTTTGAGTTTCGTCGGCCAGTCTCTTTAATTCACATGAGAAGCCACATAGAACATGCTGAATTAAAGTGCACTAAATTATTTTATATTCCATATTTGGCTATGTTGTGTAACTTGGCACGCAACAACTGTGACCCTTGGAGGGTTCATTCTCTGGTTAGGTCGAGTGCACTGTTGCTGGTCAAATAGACGTGGAGCCAATTTCACGGATTAGGCAGCTGTTAGCCAATTATGCAGAGGACAGAGAACAGACGTGTCACCAAGGAGGGAAATGATATTTAAATTGGGCAAGATCAATCTATTCTTACCTAAAGAAGGTGTGATGTTCAACACAGACCTTCCACAACTTCTTTGAGGCTTTGTAATTTGGCAGTTTGAAGCCAATTGTGCTTTCATACTGCTCTTGCTGAGGGCCAAAAGGAAAAAAAAGTTACGATAGAGTCAGAGATAGTGACATTGGGTTGATTACATTAGTCGGCCACACAGCCTGAAGCATGACATTTACCCTGAAGCAAGGTCGCATTAGTAAATTCTAAATCCGGTCAAGTCAAACAATTTAATTACTTAAAAAACAATGAATAGGATTACTAATATTTCTAGGCCATGTGAAAAGCAAGAAAAGGAAACAGCCAGCGGGTCAGACGATTCAAAATATATACTAGCTCTGATTTAACACAATCATTTAAAGTAGCTAATACTAAATAATGACTTTCACAAAGGTGCTAAGGCAAGTGGCATTGTTTTCCCCCATAGCATTGGTTTGTATAATCAGCAGAATCCGAAAAGCTGCACTGCTCACTTCTAAGAATATTTGTGGATATGTTCCACATATCAAAGACCCATGACATTTTGGTGCACATTGTAATTTTGGAAAAAATAATTATTTTCTCTCATCGCTATGTGCTTACTATGCAACAATGTCAACACTTGTGCCCTAAAATTAAACTACCGGGGATGTATGGGTCTTATTCATGCTATGCTACACTATCCATTAGAGGTGGGTATCTTTGGGCACCTCACAATTCGATTCAGATTACGATTCAGGAGCTACGATTCGATTAAAAATCGATTATTGATGCATCTTTAATTTAAGTATATTGAAGTAGTTTTACATTTTTTTGTTTCACTAAATTAGCGTTCATCACTTGCAACTTTTAAAAACTGTGCATTTGTAATAAAAAACAGTTAAATTAATTTCCATCACATTTTCTATGTTATATTAAATGTGTGCAAAACAGGAACATAAGTGCCCTGTAATAAAAGAGCTGGTCGGATCTCTCAGTGAGGTGGCTCGCTGTAGTTAGCCATATTTTAGAACTGTCTGCCTACCATTATTTACTATAAATAAATGAATGATCAATTATTGACATTTACTAATCGATTTTATAATCGATCATGTCCAAATTGCGATGCATCTAAAAATCGATTATTTCCCCACCTTTACGATCCATCACACATCAGTCATCATTTAAGCTAACTTTTAGGGTGTGTTAAAATGAATAATTACTTTAAAACTTTGGTAAGAAATTAATTTGTAACCACAGTTAAATCATTTCTAATTGTTTTATTCATAGAAGGACAAACATTATATTATGATTTACCTCAGATGGCCTGATCTTGATAAAGAAGCTGCTACGTTTGTAAGAGATTTTGAGAACTTTTGGCCAAGGAAAACGGTTGATTCTGAGCTTGTCTTTGTAAACCATCAGACCACCAGAGCAAACCCCCAGCGTAATGTCCACACCATCAAGATCCTGGAAGCACAAACAGTAGAGCGTTTTAACAGTTTTTAGCGTTCTTTACAACACAAATCCAGTGGGGGGCAGACTTTCTCACACTATGAGGTCATGGAGTACTTAATCCCCACTTCCTGAGCAGTATCCAACATTGATTTTGTAATTAAAACATGAATATGATTGATACAGATGATGTCACAACATAATGGAATGCATTTAAAAAATGAATGTAAGCAAGTTTATATTCAAACATTAACTTCGGTGAACAATCTCCATGAACTTAATCTAACATATTTTACCTTGGCTTGGTGCAGGTCCACACCATACATAGCTAGCTTCTTGGCATTTTCCAAAAACAACAGGTCAGCTTGGGCTGGACTCATTGACCTTTGATACAAAGAGGTGAATAAAAGGCCAATATAAAAAATAAAACAAATAAAAATAAATCAACATCAGCTTTTCACAATACCAGCATTTCAGTAGTAGTTGAATACCTGTGAATTTCCACGTTTTTTTAATTCTTCATCAATACAACGACAGAAATATAAAAAAGTATGTATTAAAAACTGCTTCAAACTGTCAAATATTTAAGATCACCGTGCCTTAAAAAATATTTTAGCTAAAAATGTGATTGCATTACCAGCTGTTTAGATTTAACTACACATTCAAAAAAGAACAGCAGTGATCTATAACCTCCCAGTACAAACCAAACAATACTATGCTTATAAATGTGACCATAAATAACAATAGTCAACTATTTTATTTTTTGAAAAAGTACAGAAGTGGCGTGAAGACTTCAGTACATAAAACATATTGTTCTGGATATTCTTTCAATATAGTGGTGGCATAATTTGTAATGAAAATAAGGCAAATAAAAAGTCTAAAAAATATACTTAAAAGACAAATCTTTGTTTTATATTTGTTTATTACAATGGGCCTTTGTGCTCAATATTTATTGTGTTTTGTTCATTTTATTTCTATAATGTCACACAGGTTCATAAAGAAAGCGCTGCATTCAGCAAATGGCCTCGGTCAACATTCTGAACACCAATGGTTTACATATTTCACCAAGAAGGCAAAGCGCTGCCAAACGATGGAAGAGTGTCTTTAAGCTGTGTCTTCTTAGCACTTATAAAAGTGATTAAAAATGTTTTTAAAAAAATAAAAAAATAAATAAATAAATAAAAATTAAAAAAATTAAAATAAATAAAAGTGATAAAAGGTTGGATAGCAACTTTGTGGAGGTTTTTAACGCGCTTTGCACACACTCCCTGGGCTTGCGCTAGCGGATCGCCGTTCTCACTTGGGCGGCGAATTCATCGTTTTTCATGACTGCCTAAATTTGATTAGCGAATAATGATGTACGACACACTGCACTTTGTTACTTCCTTTTCTCGTTTCACTCTTAATGCGTACATCGATAAAGTAGCAACAAAGATTTCTTTTATTACGTCTTTCTCTGGCGAATCGATTTAAGAACTTTGTACTCCGCCTACCGCCCGAATGCAGCTGAATTAGGCTCCAGCAACCCCCGCGATTCCGAAAGGGACAAGCGGTAGAAAATGGATGGATGGATAGATCAAACCAATCGTGCCTCTGTGTGCAACTCATGGTTTTGTGTACACTCTTCAGTCATTTATTTTACATGCCTTCTAAACAAAACCCAGGGCTCATTGTAGCAGAGGCAGAGCCTTCCACTCAGGTTCTGTCTTTCTAGTCATGTCTTAGCGCCTCAGCATGTCTGCTTTTTGTGTGTTTTTCCCAGATTGACAAGTTTTGTCTAGTTTGCTAACTCAACATGAGTCCCAAAAAGCCAACAGACCAGCGTGGAAAAAAAGAGGAAATCCCTGTGGATTAAAAAAAAGACTATTTGCGAGGAGTACTGTAAATTAATGTCGCTCTCTGTGCCAAAGCAGACTGTTTGCGCAGTTAGGGAACATTTCCTCTCCATTCCAGGGAAGGGAATGGGGGGGGGGTGTTGTACAGTATTTAATACTAACGATACTAAAAAAAGCTGGTATGGATGTAATTGTTGCGTGTTGATATCAACTTAGTATCAATAGTTTTGACAACCCTAGTCAAATCAGATTCCTTACGTTACAATATATTGTGGAGGCTTACCTGTAAGTGCGATGCAGCTCCATCACTTTGTCCTCCAACTCTTTGCTCTGTCCAGGAGCAAGGCTTAGATCTTTAACATAGTCAGCTCCGTGGACCTCAGGGTCATATTCCCCAAGCTCTGACTGTGCTGTGTAAGAGCCCAGTAAGGATAGGGTGACAAAGGAACAGGGAAGAACCCCACTCATGATGTCTTTCCTCAGCTGAAGACATAGATAGTACCTGGAAAATCATAAGGGGGAAAATTCACATGAAACATATTAGGGAGTCAATTAGCAATTGAGGGAGTGTCATTAAGAGTGACATCTGTATTTGAAATACAGTAATACATTATAGCCACAAGGCAGTCCCACGCAAACAAACAAACATTTAAGGAACATTCACCTGGTGAGGTCTTCGGTGAGCTGTGCTGGGTCAGGAGGGTAGAACTTTATGTTGAACATAAATTCGTAGATAGCACCTGGCACCTGTTTGCGAATCTCCTTGGTGTGTTCCAGCCATGTCTGAGGTAGGAAAACACACTTTATATTACCAAAACTCTGTGTATATTTCTGGGCAATGCAATCCATCGTCATTTAGATCCGAACTTGGCTGAACTTAAAATATATTTTTAAATGTGCAGATTGTCATAAAATAAGTTAGCCACCACAAACAATTCAAAAATGGAGATTGAAACTTTAGTTAAAAGCTGACCTTGTTGCCTGCCGTTTCCCAGTGAACAAGGCCAAAGTAATCTTTCTCCAGCAGGTTGAGGTGGTCGCACACTTTAGTGACGAGCTCCTGCCCTTTAGCGTGTTTCTAAATGAGAAGACAAAGTGGATTTAAAAACAAAACCCAGAAAGGCGAAATCCAGGAACTTGTGCAGTCACTTACATCAAGCTCACACTCAAACGAAGTATCATCCAGTAAGGTGACTTTGCAACGAATGGTTTTCTGTCGTTTGGAGCCTTTGGCGTCATCACCCTTCTTCTCAGTCTTCTTTTCTGTAGCAGGCTTCTGCTCTTTTGTCTCCTCCTTAGGCTTCTCTTCTTCCTTTTCCTCTTTCACCTGCTCTTCTGGTTCTTCCTTTTTCTTTTCCACACCCTCTTCCTTCACTTCTTTGACGTCTTCTGGCTCTTCTTTGATTTCAGCTTCCTCCTTATGTTCCTCTGGAGTGGGCTGGAAAAGACAGAAGAGGGGAAAGTAATACATGAGGATGGAGTGTTTGAAAACATGAGACCAACTACAGAGTAAATACATACAGTATAATAAAAATAACAATATGCAACATTAAGCTGACCTGCATCTCTGCGCTGCTGAGTGAATGTTGATCAGGGGCTTGCTCGGTTTCTGGCTCAGTTTTAAGTTCTGGTTCTGGGGCAGCAATGGGTGCTTTTACTTTCTTTTCACTTGACACTTTCACCTCTTCCCTTTTTTCTTTTTTCCCTGTCTCTTTTTTCTTTCCTTTGTCTGCATCCTGTTTTTGCTTCTTATTGTCGTCCTCTTTCCCCGTCTCCTCCTCTTTCTTTTTAACCTCCTTTAGGTCATCCTCTTCCTTTCTTTTGGTTTCGTTTAGTTTCTCTTCCTCTTTCTTTTTGGCGTCCTTCAATTTATCCTCTTTCTTTTTGCCCTCCTTTAATTTGTCTTCCTCTTTCTTTTTGGCTTCCTTCAATTTCTCCTCTTCTTTTTTCTTGGCCTCCTTGGATTTATCCTCCTCTTTCCTTTTCAATTTCTCCTCTTTTGCTTTCTCCTCCTCCTCTTTCTTTTTTGCCTTCTCCTCCTCTTTCTTCTTTGCTTTTTCTGCCTCTTTTGCCTTTTCTTCTTCCCTTTTCTTCTTATTCTCCTCCTCTCGCTTCTTTGCCCTTTCTTCTTCTTCTGCTTTTTTCTGAGCTTTTTCCTCTTCTTTTTTCTTCACCCTTTCTTCTTTTTCTTTTTTCTTTGCTTCCTTTTTATCAACTTTGTTCTCTTTACTCTCCACCTTGTCAGTCTCTGCACCAATTGTGTCTTTTGCTTCAGTAGCTTTATTTTCTTCTTCTGTCTCCAATTGTTCCTCTTTTTCCAGAGCCTTCTCTACCTTTTCCTCCCTTTGCTGCGTTTTTTTCGCTTCTTCGTCTTCTTTTTTCTTCTCTTGCTCCTCTTCCGTTTTAGCCTCTGTGGTTTTCACCTTCTCTGCATCCCTTTCTTCTGTTTTCTTCTTAGCTTCTTTCTTTTTCTTCTTACTGCCCTTCTTCTCCAGTTTTTCTGGCTCTGTCTTTTTTTCCGCCTTTTGTGGTTTCTCTTCGCTCTTTTTGACCTCTTTTCTGTCCAATTTGTCCTCCTCTATGGGAGCCTCCTTTTCAGTTTTCAGTTTTTCCTCTTTATCCTCTTCTGTGTTGTCAGAGTTTTCCTCTCCGTCCTCCTTTTCCTCTCTTGCTTTCTCTGCCTCAAAGTCCTCTCCTTCGGAACACTGGGAGCGACGTTTGAGAAAAGAGGAAAAGAGTCGAGACAGGCCTTTGCCAGCAGAGGTTCTGGTGCGAGGTTTCAGCTGGTCCTCTTCAGGTGAAGATGTTACATTGGCAGGCCCAGGCTCGGTAGCCTGTACCTGGGTTTGTTTAGCCGACTGCTCGCCCTCTGGCTCAGATGTGGCTGCCTCTGGACTTTGCTTATTCTCAGGTTCGGGTTCAGCACTACTGGCCTTTTGCTTGCCTTCAGTGTCCGCCTCGCTTACGGCACTTGCCTCTGTTGTCATGGTAGCCACTGGGTTGGAGAACAAGAAATGAGTCAAAGATGTAGACAAGGCCACAGTGCTGTTTACAAAGTAAGTGACAGCACAACGCTGCTGCACTTGAAAGACAACAAACAAGATTAGGATCAATCAACTTTAATCCTGTGCTTCGTAAACATGCCTAACACTATTTGCTAAACACATGCAATAAATAACAATACTCTTGAGTTTGTAGATGCAATCCTGTTGGAGTAATTAACATTTTGCTTAATAATGTTCAAACACACATAAAAAAACATTAGTTTTACATAAAGTTGTATGAAAAGTTTGGACGCCGTATGGCCCTTTTTTGTGGAAAAACCTATTTGTTGTGCTCATAATGTAATGGAAGAGTAACTGTATGCCTCTGCATACAATTATACACATGCCCCTGCAAAGATGATTTGGTTAGCCATATCTTGTTCAAACTGTATGCAGCAGTTCAGCAGTAGAAGAGGTACACCATGACCACAGTATGTAACTGTTCGGTTTTAATGGCCGAGAGCCAATTGTCAGCCACGGACAAAATTCGCGTGCTCACGCATATTTGCACAGACATCTCACGATACACGCACATGCACAAACAACACACAATAGATGTCTTTGTTGGATGGCTAGTGTGTTGGTGTTGATATGTTGTTCCAAATTCACAATCCTCCCTGTTACAGACTCATTAAATCTTATGGACACAAAGGAGTCATTCTACTTTGTAGGTGCCCATGAGCATCAATTGTATCAAACGTGCCAATCTTCTGTGTGTCCCATACATACATTTTTACTGTAGCGGACCACCACAATTGCATTTGGACCACCACAAAAACACTGGGCGGTTGTGAGGTTTCCACAACGTACTTTAATATCTGTACCATTTTAGTGTGTCTTTAAAAGGCAGCGCCTGGTGAAGTTGGCTGTGTAAGTTCAGGTTTGTGTACTGCGTGTGAGTGGCTGGCATCTAGCACCATAATAGGGTACTGATAACTACTTTTTTCCACGGTCTGGTGCCATTATGGACAAAGTTTTGGTTACTACCCCTTTTAAATACAGCAAAAAAGTTACTAAGTCATTCCTACTTTGTCTTTTTAAGAAGGCAGATCTGGCATATTTAAAAAGATCTGACTAAAGCCTTGGACTGGCTGAAAAACGCTTGCCAGCATTATGCATTATAACACGCAACCTCTGCTGTCTGAGATGTGTCCCTTACAGTAGCTGTGCATCTTGTCAACTTTTTGCCTAATTGCTTACTAATGTTGCACTGTTTTGTTTCCCCCATGCTTAGTTCAAGGCTTGCCATGCCATGTATGGAGAGGGGGGGAGCTGCTAGACAGGCAGACAGAGGGGTAAGGCCAATCTTCCAGATGTACAGAGCTGCCCAAAAGTGTGTATGTTTGGCCTGGAATAGCATGCATGCACATCCCATTGGAACTGCAGGACAGCAGGAGAGGAGGAGGGGGTACACACAGACAAAATCCTCTTTAGCCCTCCCATTGTTTGTGTCCAGTGACCAATAACTACACTGCACTCTATAACTAATCCCGACTACTACCCTCCCCCCAAGAGACCCCACATAGGCCTTGTCCCCAGGTCAACACACTCACACAGCTATGCATCAGTGCTCATAGTCTCCACTGGGTCTTTTAATGCTCTGTCATCTCAATTCTGATTGCCAGGAAGCAGACAGGCTTCTAATGGACCAGCTGAGCTTGTGCCTGCTGCCGCCTCTATTTTGTGTTGCCTATCTAACATCTCAGCTAACCGCCAGCTGAGCATGGGGAGACGCAATCACTTGACTGATGGAGATAACACAGTGCACAATCAATCTCTTTTTACATGATTTTGCCGCCATGGAAGCAATGATACAAAACACTGTTGTGGTGTAAAGAAATACATTTGTCCTCAATATTAGTACATAATCAGTCTCTCTAATGAGCTAAATTGTAGAAGTAGGTCACCCTCGAGCAAGAATGAGTTAAACTATTTGCCCAACTGGAAGACTGTAGTTAAAATTTGATGAGACCGCCACTAGTACGCTTACAAATTGTTGTTTTTTAGTAAATTACTCACTTCAGCTTGCATTTGAACACACCAGATCACAACAGCTGTCAAGCCTCACAAACAAATGTATAAAAGAAAACCTCTATAACAACTTAAACAAGTACTTTTCAGAATTCAAGTTGTTGTAGAGGTTTTCTTTTATTAATTTGTTTGTGATGCTTGACAGCTGTTGTGACCTGGTGTGTTCAAATGCAAGCAGAAGTGAGACAGTAGGACTAATTGAGGAAGAGCTTTAACAGGAGGAAGAGATATGGTACAGTATATAAATAGCTACATGCGCTCAAAATGCTGGGACTCATTAGTTAGCCTTTACAGAGGAGCTCACATCTATTTATGTCCATAGCATTGCACAGCGTATGGCACGCAAATGCACATGTGCATCCATGCTTGGCCAAACATGAACACAATACTACCAATTAATCAGGATGTTACTGCTCTTTTGTTAACATGCAACATAAATGGCAATGGTGATGCACATTCCTTACATACACTACTATCATATAAGAATGCTGCAATGTAAATAAAGCATGTTTCCTGGCCACTTGGGAGTAGGCTTAAGGAATTAGAAGGAGTTTAGAGTTAATCAGGCCCAAGTTACCCAGTGAGATTATCGCTACCTGCCTGCCTCCAGGGGCTATCTCACTGTCTTAATGCACTCAGGACTCTCAAGCAGCTTTTCTGGATGTGCATATGAATCTTGGTCTGTGTAGGTGTACAAAAAAGGGGAGATGGCAAACGCACAGAGGCGATCAGCTGCACTTATTCACAGTTTTAAATGGAGCTCCCCCCTCCTGGTTAAAAACCAAGAGAATCAGGAGAATTGAAGGCCATGCTGTTTGTCATCGGGCCACATGGTGGCTCTTACTAATAAGATACGCGCCACCGTGTGCCTAGCTCAGCTGCACTGTGTGTTAATGCAAACATGCATGTCCAACATCACCCATTTACCGACAGTGGCTACCATAATATAGATTATGGTGGAAGATGAGTCTGCGAAAGAAGCACAAGGACATTAGAGGATATTGATACTTTCTTCGAGGTTAGGTTAAGTATTCCTTTATCTTAGTCTGGTCTTGCATGTAAACTTATCCAAACCCAGTTCTAAAGTAATCAATATGCACAGACGGCTTGTGCTGTCAATAGAGTAACATAAAACACCATGGGAAATGAATGAAGCAGCCTGATTGATTTTGGTATGGTCCCCTGTAAGTGATTCCAAAACCATTCATTTCCAACACTAACTGGGTTAAAGAATAGTGTGCATTAGAGCAGGGGTCCCCAAATTTTTTTGCAATAGGGACCGGTTTAATGTAGGCATTATTTTCACGGACCGGCCTTCCACGTGTGGCAGATAAATATAGCAAATAAGTGCATAAAAAAATGAATACATTTCTGTGGATTTGTATTTACGTTCTAAAAGTTATGTATTCATATTTTGTGTAATATTCATACGTAGATATACTAATGTTAGCTTTGTTGGTCCAATTTTCCATGCGTAAATACATCTGTTCTTGCTAACTACTTGTGTAATAGGACTATGTGCAATAATACCAGCACTTTAACTTACTAGGCCAAGTGAGATGTGTATTTTCTTCCTTCAGCACAATTATTATATGCAACAATTTAGCACATCTCCATCTGTCTTATGCACTTTAACTACTATGGTCACTTTGTTCCTGATCTGCCCTGATCTTAGGTCATCAACCTGCCGGGGACTGTAGATGGAACCTAGCTTTTTTCTACGATTTGGCACCTTTACATTTGATATCTTTATTAATGTGCATTGTCCCATGTAACAAAGATGTAACAAATATAGCAAATGGCGACTTCCTATCAGGAGTTTTATAATACATCTATGAACAGGTGCATTGGTGTGTCTGGGGGGACTAGCGAAAGTTAAGTAGGAGAAAATGCAGTCGGTTATAAATTATTTAATGTCTCTGTGCGGCCCGGTACCAAATGTGTCACAGACCGTTGTCAGTCCCCGGACCGGTGGTTGGGCACCACTGCATTAGAGCACACCATTGCAGTACTCTTTCAAACATTGAATATAAAAAAATCATTTGTGTCCAGATGTTGGGGATTTACATACAGTACATTGTGCAAAACTTGATTCAGCAAAACAAAAAAATGCTACATTTGAATACCAACATGCAACCTGTGCTGGATACTATCACAACATAGTGTAAATTTAGATTACAGAAATTCTGAGTGAGTTCCTCCACCATTCACAAGGAAAGGATCAGCAGACAGTGAGTGAGTGCATGTGGAGTCTGTTTATTTGCACAACACAGTAGTAGTCTAACTGCTCAAACGCATCATAACTCCCAAAAGAGGATTAACATCAGCAAGCTCCTACGGGACCTCAATGACCTCACTCTCACACAGCAGAGCCACAAACAGCCTTCAGCACCATGCTCTCAACGCTGCTGATTCAGCAATATACAGGCGAGCCCAAGCACCATCACCGTCGTTTCTCAACTTTGCCACTTATTCTTGCTGACCATTGAACCCCATGAACCCTGCCATCCTCCACCCAATGCTCCAAACGCCATATTTGCCTCATGAAAGATGACCGTACTATATTCATAACACAGCGGCATCTTCACTGGAGAGGAGGCGTTTTGCACAAGTTTTTAATGTGTCGTGAGAGAGTGAAAAAGTGCAGGCATACATTTTCATATTGCACCCTCCCTCTGAGTGTGGGTATTTTTAACACATCTCTCCTCCTAGGGGGTGAAAGCAAGTCATGTCATGCAGAAAATTGAATTCAATAGCAGGGGCATCTTTGAGTCAGCCTGTAGCACACAACTGTACGTCAACTATGTCTTGTGTAAAATGGAAGAAATAGCAGAACATATTCGTCATTTAGAATGAATGTGTGTGTGTGTGTAAATATATATATATATATATATATATATATATATATATATATATATATATATATATATATATATATATATATATATATCTCAATGAGACATGTAAATTGTAATGTAAAACTGCATAATGGATTGTGATTTAATTAAAATGCTAATTTACTGTATCACCAGATTCTAATTTAGCAAATTGAGGTTGTATTGCGAGCAAATGTTTGCGGGATTTCAGACGAGTGGAGCCGTGCGCTTCTACCCATGTTTACAAAAACACCTCACATGTAGACATGGCGATTACTTTTCAGGTGCCCCTCATATTTTTTTAAACAACAATAAGGTGCAAATTATATTGAAAGATTTAGTGTACATCGAGTTTCATGTTTAACTTCTGCCCTCAACATCCAGCGCAGACGTGAGCGGATTGTGTTGCACCATTTAAAACCATCCCCGGTATGAAAATGGCGCCGAATGTGCGACGAAACCAAATAAACAAACTCATCCGTCAGCACTAGCGTCATCTTTACATTCAGACTCACCTGCTGCGGGTTTGGCATCAACTAGGAAAAGCAAATGAGAACACAATTAGGAGCCCTCGGCAAAATAAATCCAGTATTGGTCACGTTCACAAGACGAACAATGTTGAGGCGACACACATGCTTTGTTGTGTTCGAGGTGTCCGACGCTCGTAAAGGAGGCGGAGCCAAACCTCCTCGGTCTCGGACCCCACTCGAGCCACATGCAAGGTGCACACAACCGAGGATCGAATCGAACTTAAAAACTTACAATGCACTCATGCATGGATGTCTCCTTCAAAAAAATAAATAAACAGAGTTGATCTTATATCCCCGTATCTAGATGGCTTGCAAAACATAACTCAACCTCTATCTCATTATGTTTTCATGTCATCTGCATTATTCAAACAAGTTATTTTATTTACTTTCCTAACAAGAAAACGATTCAAACTTAAAGGGAAGCTGCACTTTTTGGGGAATTTTGCCTATCATTCACAATATGACAAGCACACATATGTTTTTCTTTACTTATGCATTCTAATTCGTAAAATATAGCAAGTACGAGGTGGATAACAAAGCAGCTAATGGTAGTCACTATTGCGCCCATAAACCCTCTAAAAAACATCCATAAACGCTAACGATACTCCATGTACATCTTGTGACCTGAATATTAACCAAGTGTTAGCAATATTTTTAAGCCCTAACACAGACAAACTATTTTAGTGGTGTCGTGATCACAGATAGCTAACTACCATGCTAACGTAGCTAAGGTATTAACATACTGAGTTGGTAATAGTTAATTATAAATTAAAAATCATGCCTTTCACCTGGATAAGCTTGTGGCCATAAACCGAGAAGTTTTGCGGCACCTTTTTTTATTTTTACCTGCGTGAGGATTATGATTATTTCGTCATCAAAACAGGAAGATAGGAACATCCCACCACCGGCATCTCAGTAAAAGCAGACAGTGTACAGTAAGTGGTTGTTTTATTATGTTGGTAGTTTGTATTTCCTTAGCAGTAGCGCCACTAGCTGGATCTGCTTAACAAACAGCTTCTAAAACTTGTAGCTCATCCTCCGTACATTCAGGCTCTCTGGATCATCATTCGTACCAAAGTAGTTTTTATTGTTTCTCAGAGTGCCATGATTTGTAGTTGTTGTTGTTGTTGAAGGGAAAAAGAACGTTGGGATGCGTCTGTGAAATTAATACGCCGCCGTATGCATAAAATGAGCAAAAGAGGTAATTTTTACATGTTATTATGAATGTGCCTTTTACAACATTACATAGATATTTACACTGTGTACATAAAACGATGATGGAGATTTGTGGATGTTTTTTAGAGCGCTTCATAGGCGGAATAGAGCAAATACCATTAGCTCCATTGTTAGCTGACTTTTGCTAGCGTTTATTTACAAGTAACAATGCATTAAAAAAAGAAAAACGTGTTATTGTCTTACATAAATATTTTTAACAATAGGCAAATTAAAAAAAGTGCAGTTCCCCCACACATACAATGAAGTTGCATTGTCAACCACTTTCATCCAAAAGTGTTACAACCTAATAATGCCAAATTCAAAAATGCACACGCTCGAGCGGCGTCTTAATGGACCCCTAAATGGTCTCCACCCATCTGCCTGACCCCATTAGGGACATACGGCTGATAGGCAGTGTGGGGGTGGAGAAGGGGAAGTGAAGGGTTTCATTATTTCCTTTCAGACACCATCACCGTCAACTCACACAAGAGACAAGTGCACAGTGCAACCACCAGCTATCTCTGAAGCAACATTAAATCAAAGAGCTTACCAGGAAATGGGTGATTGTGTCAATGAGTCCGAAGCAAATCAAGTCCACGGAGGAAAAATCCAAAAATACCCCCGAAACACAGCAACAGTCGTGTTTTTCTTGTAGACTTTGGTCACAGAGCAGCGTGACGTAAAATCGGGGCGTCCAAAGAGCGGTTAAACATTTACTAATGCATTAACAGCACAGACCTGCCTAATCCCGCCTGGGTGCAGACGGAAAGCAATCACTTAGTTTGTTCGTTTCATCCCAGTATGAGGTGGTTATATAGTGAAAGAAACAAAAGGTGATATGAGGCTCAGTTGCTTAGGAGACTGGTGGGGCCGTGCTGCAAAGAGCAGGTGTTGAGCAGGACCCAGGAGAGCGACGATGAGACGGAACCAAGGAGGGGAGGAGCGGCATCCACAGACCCCAAATCCCCTGAGACAACGCCAGATTGAAGCCCTAGACTCCCAGACACCAGCTCACACTCACAAGGCGGACACACCCTTTAAAAAAAGTGGCACACGCTCTTGGGTTTGTTTTCATATGCCTGCCCCCTCACACAAAAAACGGGTACATGCATGATGGTGCATTTCCAGCAGAGTGCACAGCGGATGGGGGTGGGGGTGGGGAAGGGACTATGTTTGTTTGGAACATCTTTATCCCTCTCTGGCTCCCTCACTCAACGATTACGTAATAAAGTTCATTCCACTTCCACCCAGTTCATCTCCCTTTGACTTTCAGCGCTGCATCTGGGCACACATTTCACATCATAAAGCGCCTTTCCCAACCCATACGTCTTATTTATTTATGTAAAACTACACGCCGCTAGGAAAATGCTGCAAAATATGAATCGTGAGTGCACGCTCGGAGGGCATGGTTGCCGCGGTTTTGTTTGTGCTCCCACCCAGAGTTTTCAAGAGCCTTAATGGGATTGCAACCGTACATCAATATTCATAAAGGCACTGTTATATCATGAAGAATTCATAAAGCGAGAATGTTGTATGTTACTGCTTCAGTCTACAAGCAGACATGTTGTCTCCCCTCATTGTTGTCTGGTTTTTGATCATGAACTTGCATTAAAATATCATATATATAACATTCAGTCAGAAATTAATACTAAGTTGCTCTTTTATTTCGTGGGAACTAGCGGCAAACATTATTTCATAAAAGCAATTAAAAATGTCTGAGAAATATCAATAAAAATCCCAATTCTTTATATAACATGTGTTTGTTGTTGAAAGAAGCAACAATGAGATTGCACTGACAAAAACAGGGATGGCCACTTTTATTCACCTCAGTACATCACAATGTATCAAGATAAACTAGTGTGTACTACCACCTAGTGGACAAACACTACATGAGCACATTTTCCAACTCCATTTTCAAATATTTACATTATAACTAAACATGGGAATCTTTGGGCAATTCATGATTGGATTACGATTAAGATCCAGGAGCTACGATTCAATTAAAAAACGATTATTGATGCATCTTTAATTCATGTACATTGATACAGTTTTACTTTTCACTAAATAAGCACTAATGACTTGCAACTTTTAAAAACAGCGCATTTGAAATAAGAACAGTTGAATAATTCCCATTACATGTGTTGAATTAATGGAAATGTGTGCAAAACTGAAACATAAGTGCCCTAAAATAAAGGAGCTGGTCGGATCTTTCGGTGTGGTGCCTCGCTGCGGTCAGCCACATTTTAGAACTGTCGGCATTACTTTATTTACAATGAAATTTGTTTTTTTTTATTGACGTTTACTTTTTTAAATCGCCCATGTTCGAATTTGCAATGCATCCAAAAATCCCCCACCTCTAATTATAACCGAAGACAATTTTACTTTGGTATTGTTTCATCTTATGTATTAATGCTATGACTATCATCACAATAATTAAATCAATTTATTTGTTGACTGGGGTAAAAAAAAAAAAAAAAAACATGTTAGTTACTATGTTTGTAAGGTTCTACTTTAGTCTTTTATTAAAATGAAGAATATGCACCTGGCAAAACATAAATAGCATATTAGAGCAAGGGAATCCCCGCCATTTCCTGGCTACGTTAACACATTGCTTGTAACATGTGTTCACAGAAGATAAAGATGTGTTTGCGTCCATATGCCTCAGGGTAATTCTGGACCCCACCCCTCTCGAAAAAAAGCTGCATAATGTGAGTGCCGGAAAGCCAACAGCAGTGTCCCCAAAATGTTTCAATTTCATATTAATATTCCCACCCCTCTGTGCTTTGCTACCCTATTCCCCTGTCAAATATTGTTAAATATGACTACACTACACTTGTGTATCAAACAAAAAGTGCTCGAGGAATCCATCCATCCCTTGTCTACCGGTTGTCCTTTTTGGGGTCGCCGGGTGCTGGAGCCTCTCCCAGCTGTACAAGGGCGCAAGGCAGGGTATACCCTGGAAAAGTCGCCACCTCATCACAGGGACAACACAGATAGACAACCGTTCACACTCACATTCACACCATCCATCCATCGTGCTGCCCAAGAGGCAGTTACATAAAAATATGCGTAGAGATGGTGGACAAATGGTGCCAGTGGTCTAATACACCAGTGTCAAACTCAAGGCCCAGGGCTAGATCTGGCCCACCATGTCATTTAATGAGGCCCGCGAAAGCCTTGAAATATTATAAAAGTATTTTATCCTTTCTTACTAAATGTATTTGTTCTTTCCATTTTGACAAAAAAATTACATATATTGCATGCAATTGAATATATTTTAAACTTTAATATTATCTAATAATTAAAAAAATATTATACCATCATAAAGTTCAAACTTGTTTTAGTTCAAATAAAAATAATAATTAATATCTGCTTGACTTATAATTTTAAAGCAAGTTATCCCTCAAACTACATAGTGTAAAAATGACAATAGATTTTGACGTAAAAAAAAAAAAAACACTGGGAGCTCAGTTTCTAGAGTTTTACTGTAAAAAAATATAGTACCGTTTTTAAATTTACAGTAATATGCTGTAAAAAAACAAAAAAAACACACACCATAAATTG
Organism: Entelurus aequoreus; assembly: GCF_033978785.1. NCBI lineage: Eukaryota > Metazoa > Chordata > Actinopteri > Syngnathiformes > Syngnathidae > Entelurus > Entelurus aequoreus. The sequence goes on from NC_084741.1 coordinate 36,734,473, forward strand.
TACAGTAAAATTGTGGCGACTGAGCTGCCTTTTTGACTGCAAAATCAAGGGTTTTTTTGTGTTTTTTTACAGTGTATGTAAAAAATATAATAATCAAATGCATAGGCAATTGTATGAAAATATCATAAGGCGAATCCCTATTTATTTATTTATTATTTACGGTTACAAGCGGCCCTCTGACGGCAGCCATAACTGTGATGCAACCCTCAGTGAAAAAAAATTTGACCCTCCTGGTCTGAAACATTTTTTTTCAAGGTAAAAAAAAATAGAATGGATACTTACCACATCAGGTCACCAAACATCCCACAGTGTCCATATGAAAAGGTGAGAAAAAAAAGAGTGTCAATTTTGCAAAGAGATATAGAAAATGCATATTATATCCACTTTTCCTCTACAAAAAGCCATAGTAAGAGCATAAGCAATGACAAAAATATAAGCAGTGTCCAGGTAAAACCAAAAAAAATGTAATATCGTCCATTAATTTCAGCAATTCAACTTTAAATGTGAAACTGATATGAAATATAAACTCATTACATGTAAAGTGAGATATGTCGGGCCTTTATTTGTTAGAATTTTGATGATCACAGCTTACAGTTTTTGAAAACCCAACATTTTCTGAGATTTTTAAGTTGAGGTTTTCATAAGCTGTAAACCGTAATTATCAAAATTATGTCAAAAGAAAACTTGAAATATCTTCAGTTGCATGTTATGAGCTATGTCTTATTAGCTTCACCTTATATATTAAATTGCTGGAATAAACCATCCTTTGCACGATATTAAAATGTTTTGAGTTTCACCTGTATATAACTAAAATATAGGGGTGTAAAGATTAATCGATATATCAATTAATTTTCCTTAGATTCAACTACATCTATCTGTGCCCGGCATCGATACTAGAAAAAGGAAACATTGGATTTAAGAATGGCAGACTGACTATACGTATATGAAGATTTTATAGTAATCTTCGGAGTAATAATTGATAGTAAACTATCATGGAAACCCCATGTCAGACACATTAAAGCAAAAATCTCCAACAGTCTCTCAATTATAAACAAAGCAAAACTATACCTTAATGAAAATGCACTGCGTACTTTATACTGCACCTTGGTACTGCCATTCCTTACATATTGTGTTGAAGTGTGGGGGAATACTTACCACAACATAATTAATCCTCTGATCATGTTACAGGAAAGAGCTGTGCGGATCATTCACAACGTTGGTTTTTTAGAACATACTCATAATCTGTTTATGCAATCAAAGGTGCTCAAATTTGATGATCTTGTTAAATATAATACATCAAAAATCTTATACAAAGCATTGAACAAATTATTGCCGCCTAATCTACAACGTTTTTTTATAACACAAGTGCAGGCTCAAAACTTGAGAGGTTTTGGATATTTCTCCTTGCCGAGAGCTCAAACCACTCGTAAACGTTTTTGTGTGTCTGTATGCGGAGTAAAACTATGGAACAAACTGGATTTACAACACAAGCAATGCCAAACTATTAATCGATTTAAACTAGTATACAAACATCGGGTCTGGTTCAAATATAGAGATGAGAGTCTTTCATTTGACTTGCTGTTGTACTCTGTCTCAAAGTGTGAACATGTGCTCAATGTTTCTTTACCATTATTGCTATGTTGACTATTACCATTGTTGGTATTTTGTCCCTTACCATTGTTGGTATTGTTCATTCTTCCTACATTGTTGATACAAATTATTGTTACAGTGTAATAATAATTGTTACCTGTGGTAATGCCACCATCATACAACATTTGTATTATAATCCTTAAACAGAGTAACAGTGAAACTCAGTGTATTAATCACTGAATGAAGAACTGGGGGTGGGATTAAATAAATTATCTTCTTCCCACTCCCTTATAGGGAAGCAGGATCACCATGCTTACATACTGTACATAACCTTTTGCGTTATATAAATGTATACTATTATGTACTTTTTTATGTCATTGCCTGAAATAAATGAATAAATAAAATGAATTAGCACTTGTAATGATAAGGATGTTAATCGTTATTCAAATATGGCTGCCCATCAAAACAAAAATGGCGGATATCTAAGGTAGTTGAAAAATGTCACAACAAATCCAAACCCCACAAGACAATATCACAAATGAAAACACAAAAACTTTCAGCTACAGCACAATTGTAAAGCCACAACAAAGACAAACGACGCAATACAATAGTATAAAGCGGCAACCCAACTTTAAGCCACAAAGGACGCAACCGACACAAGGGATGTGACAGTGGATTTTGTTACGGCAACGGACCAACTTGCAGAACACAACACTATGAAGCCACAACACAACAACTGGCACCCCAAGGAAAAGTCTTTCAATCAGAAACAAATAAATAGCTCTGCTGCTCAGGCCCTTACAAGAGATGGATGAAGGAGGCTATTATACTGTTAAAATGTTGGTTACTGTTCTTTTATTGAAAATTGCTTGAATGTTGAGAATGTGAGCAGAAAAGTCACACAAAAGTCAAGATGTTCATCATAATTCTTGTTCACAAAGTACACAGAAGAAGAATTATGACAAACATCTTGAACCCTTTCTTTCCTTTTATAAGATTATTTATGTATTTAATATTTGTTTGCTTACTATGGTATATTATTTATGTATTATTTATTTGTTCACTGTTCTGTTACAGAGAACAGGCAAATTGTATAAAATTGCTACGGTATGAAAAGGGGTAGGATTAAATAACCTCTGCTTCTTCCTACTCCTTTTCGGACGTGCTGTAATGAAACAACTGGAATTGTGTGACGCATTACATTGTATCATATGCATGTTCGAAATAAACTGAAACTGAACTGAACTGAACACTGATTGAATTTTGTTTTCGAAAAAGTTACTGAATCAATTTTAACTTACTGAATTGTTTCAGATTGTATTGTTCTAAAAAAACAACAATATCATCCCTGAATCGTTTTGTCAACCATAGGTTCTGAATGGAATGGAATCATTGTTAAAACTAATCGTTACACCCCTACTAAAAAACAAAACTTCCATAACAGAGAGCATATGCTGACAATTCCATTTATCTTAGGATTGCCCAGTGATTATTGAAGACATGCATGGACAATTACAATAGAAAGGAAAAGAGCATTTAACTTAACTCTTACAACTTTTGACTCAACGTGAACGTTATTTTATCAGAAATAATTATATGTGACATAGTGCTAGCATACTTTTTGTCAACACAAAAACAATGCCAACTTGACATAAAGTATATGTATACGTATAAAACAAATATTTAGGTAAACACTGAAAATGGAAAGGATTAAAAGAGTGTTATAGAGGGTAATAGAGTGTAATATTTATAGTTGATGTGAGTCTAGCTGAGCAGTAGCACAAAAAATGGAGGTCTTGTTTATTTTTAAAAGCGGGATATTAAGTTGTAAAAACAAATATGCAAAGAATGTCATTATAGAGGTTTCCTACCTGAGGGTAGACATGGTTGGAAGATGTGTTGTCACCATCTTTAGTGAGAAGCCAGGTCATTAGTTGGCGTGTTTCCCTCCTAAAGGGGCAAGACTAGGGAGTGGCTCGCAGGTTTCCACGGACGCGATGACGCAGCCACAATGACCAAGCAAATCCACGTCCTAATGGGTGGGGTTAAAAATGTTGACTTTACTCATCATAACCACTCGTTTCTAATTGACGGTCAAAAAATGGTCATTTGGAACGCACCTGTCGTGGTAAGATGGCAAAAATGTCGTTGCTAATGTGGCTAATGACGCTAGCACAGGTGATCCAGCTGGAACTACCTAATGGTAGGCAGGCGCATGCGCAGATGAAGGGAATATCACCCAGGCAGGACCAACAACAAAGCATAGTCTAGCAATGAGTAGCTGTGCAATAAGTGTGTTTTTATAATATTCAGTGAACGTTATACCTCCATTCAGATGACACATTTTCACAAATTACCAGAAGAAGATAACTGCTATTGCCTTTCACGATGTTAAAGTAGATTGAATAATGATGCAAGTTGGAGGCTCCCAGTCAATCACAGGGCACATTGTGAAACAAAACAAAACATTCAAACCAATGTACAATATTAGATCTCTAAATAATTGTTGAACAGTATTTAAACAGTAGGACTGAAGTGCCATATTGCACACACTGAATTGCATGAATATTCATACAATGGGAAATATGAATGTGTGTGTTTAAATGCATTCCACAAGTTATCTTGTGAAAAAAGGTTGCAGGACCAGTCTTCACCTTTCTCTGTGTGTGATCAACTGGCAGTCCCTATTATCATACTAAGCAGTCACTGGATCCACCCAGTGTGCTTAATGTTACACACACACACAAATACATACGCATACATACACACACACACTGCTCTGGGCCTCCTAGATGGTTGCATATAATGATAAGAGCAACTGTCGCTTGCAAGGGCAGTACAAGTGTACTTCGTATACTGTATAGTACATGAGGGTGTACAGTAATGGCCATCGGGATGGAATAAAAAGTGCATCCGTGATCAGCTATGTTATTGTATTGTCCTTGCAGCCCATTGAATAAAGTGATTGAGTACTTTTCTGACAGCATACCTTTTAAAGATACTTTTTTTTGTCTATAACGGTATATAGATTCCATGTTATGATCTAATATTCAATATTTTAACCAGAAGAAAATAACATATATTGCAATTATGATACTGTACATAGTAATACATTGAATAAAGTAAGTCTCTTTGTCAACCAAAAATGTGTAAAATAAAGGCCACCTCTATAAATACTGTACTTCAATGATGATGTATTATCCAGCATTTTAGAATGGATACACATTATAATTTTAATACATAAAATATTTTGACTACATTTTAACTTTTAATTAGAATTTTACTTTAAATGTTTAGTTTAATCTAAACATTTGTAATCAACTATTGTAACAAATTATTATCATTTTATCATCCATCCATCTATCCATTTATTACTGCTTGTCTCTTTCAGGGTCGCAGGGATGCTGGAGCTATCCCAGCTATGATATAAAATAATGAATTAATATTATATCACAATATTGACACTATACATATTAAGCAGAAAAAAATACACATGACAATTATAATGTAATAACATTTTATCGCAGCTAACTATAGTATTTCTAACATACGTTAACTAAAATTTTAAATTCCTAATTATGTTTTTTATAAGTCAATACCCGCCTTCCGCCCGATTGTAGCTGAGATAGGCTCCAGCGTCCCCCGCGACCCCAAAGGGAATAAGCGGTAGAAAATGGATGGATGGAATATTATTTTTTATAAGTCAATATTATTAACTTATTAATATTGTTTACTTTTTATTGGGGTTTTTTTTACACTGAATTGGAGACATTGCAGACTTTTATTGTTTTTTTAGTGTGTGGTGGTGAACATTAAATATATCAAATATGATACCATGCCTATTAAGTTTTAAAAAGCAACAATGCAGACAATAACATGATATTTAACAGGTTCACATTTACTTAGATCAAATACCTGCCATAGAATAGTATGCCAGTCTATATTACAGTGATTATATTTGCTCACATAATCAGATATTTTGATAGAATTAATGGTTTATCGTTTAAGTTTATTTCGAACATGCACCCACTTACAACATGATACGTCACAACTTCCAGTTTCTCTTTACAACATGTCCAAAAAGGAGTAGGAAGTAGCAGAGCTTATTTAATCCTACCCCCATTCCATTTCATAGCAATTACTAACACACTTGTTAACTTCCTGTTCTCAATTTGCACACAGCTTAAATCCATAATTAATAAATAATCAAGCTGTCAAGAAAATAAATACTTCAATAAGTTGTAATTAACGTAGTCTTCTTTAACAAAGTTTATAATATTTATCAGAGTGCTCCTTCTTTGTACTTTGTAATCACCTTGTGTTTGAACAGCTTCTTAAACCGAATCATATTGGTACTTTGTTTGACTTCTTCGCTTAATCCATCCCGTAATTTAATTTCATATACTAAACGTTTTAAGTGTTGTGCGTGCACACATATGTTTTATATTCAAATTGTCTCTAAGTTTATATTTCCCCCAATTAAGATTATAATATTAATCAAGTATTAATGAAATAATGTGTATCTTCCATGCAATTAAAAATATTTAATAATCACATTTTGTGAATAACGGTATTTTCTTGCTTTATAGTGTGGTGTGCATTAAAAATGGTTCACGGGAATGATGCACAATGAAAGTTTTTAGAATTAGACAAACTTTATTGATCCACAAGGGAAATTGTTCCACAAAGTAGCTCAGTTACAAAGGATGGAGAGGGTAAGGATGGAAAGGATAATGCAGGTATAAAGTAGACTAAAAATGTACCATAGTAGCAATATAAAATATAACATACAGGTAATATTTACATTATGTATATACAGAAATATTATATTATATTTGTATATAATATATAACAAATCCCAATGACTATGTACAATATTACAGTATATATAACAGCTGCAGCAAAAAAAAAAGGGCAGCATAAAATAGAGAGTAGATCCAGCAGAAAATATACATTATAAACAAAGAGAGCACAAAACTATGAGATATTGCTATTATAGAATATTGTGTCACAGTTTACAACGGCATTGGGTTTTTTTCCTTTTTGCTTACAAGAAGAACAAACAAAAAAGTTTTTAACCAATCAAATCTCGCCAACCTTCACCACCAAATGACGTCATTCAGGTGCCTAAACAATAAGAGTTTGCAGGGAGAATGTGTGTGCGCACTGCGTACTAATGTGTGTGTGAAGTCAACTAAAGGCATGTTTTACCGGGCAGAGAGTCGGTGAAGGACTACCAAGCCTAGAGAAACCGGAAGAAGTGAAGTTATGACGAGAATATGGCTGATAAAGGCCCTTTTTTAACATCGTGTATCATCTTCTACTTGTCCATCGGAGCGGCGATATTCCAGATCCTCGAAGAGCCCAACTGGGAGTCAGCCCGCAGCAAATATCTTCTTCAAAAGGAAGATGTTTTACAGAAGTACCCTTGCTTGAGGAAAGAAGATCTGGATGAGATTCTGAAGGTATATGGCCTCTTTCAAATACATATTTAGTTCACTCGCTCTTCAAGAGCTGGAGATGAAAGTTTAGTTCGTCGTAGTTTAAAAGTGAAAAAAAAAAAAAACCCAGCAAGTTGGAATGTTGGGACAAGGTGTGTCTCAATCGTGGGGTGGACGAATGTGTCGATACTAATATCCACACTGACGATGTTAATGATATCAGAACTAGGTCTATACTTGCCCAGTGAGGTGAATGTTTTGCAATTATTTTCATAAATATGTGTGTTTGTTTTTTATTATTCATTGTACAACATCGTTGTTATTGGTAGATTATGTTACAGGTGGGTAGTACCATTTTAATGAAGGTGTCAAACTCAAGGCCCAGGGGTCCAGATCTGGTCCGCCACATTCAATATATGTGGCCCACCACATCATTTTATGTAGACCGCTCTATTATTAAATGTGGCCTGCCACATCATTTATGCAGACTTTGAAAGGCTGGAAATAATAAAGCACCTCCTGAATACATGTATTTTTGTTTTAAATTTTTACAGAAAATTAGTTGCATGAAATTAACTTTAATATTACTGATCATGCAACAAGATGTTCCAAGCATTTTTTTAAATGTTTATGGTCACATTATTACATATGGCCCACTATCATTTTTTGTGGCCCACCACATCATCTAGCCTGTCATATAATTTTATGTCACCCACTGCATCATTTTATGTAACCAGCCACATCATTTTATGTGGCCTTCCTTATCATTTTATGTCGCCCACTGCATCATTTTATGTAACCCGCCACATCATTTTATGTAACCTTCCTTATCATGTTATGTTGCCCACTATATCATTGTATGTAACATGCCACATAATTTATGTGGCCTTCCTTATCATGTTATGTCGCCCACTGCATCATTTTACGTGGCCTTCCTTATCATTTTTAAGTGGCCCACTACATCCTTTAAATTTTTTCCCCTCTATCGGGATTGCGGGGGGGCTAGCTGCATTTGGGCGGAAGGCGGTGTACACCCTGGACAAGTCACCACCTCATCGCAGGGCCAACATAGATAGACAACATTGACACTCACATTCACACACTAGGGACCATTTAGTGTTGCCAATCAACCTATCCCCAGGTGCATGGGAACCCATGCAGTCTTATCAAAAAATAATTTTACAATATCTGTTTGTCACCTTGACTTAGGATTTTAGAGCAAGTTATTCATCAACCTGTTAGAAAAACATATACAAATCAAAATAAGCTGCCGATGCAAATTGTGTAATGGAGCTATTTTTATGTGTATATTAATATATAATTTCTGTTGCAAACGGCCCACATATATACAATTATACAATTATATATAATTATACATACATATAATTACGATGTGGCCCTTTAGAAAAGTGTGTTTGACGCCCCTGAAGTAAGCACAAAATGTTATTGTTACATCAATACAAGTATATTGCCGTTGTATTTACATATTGTTAAATAGATCACAAATAAATGTGTGTTGTTTGACAAAAATCATTTTCGGTGTTTTTTTCTGTTTAATAATGAGCAACAAAATAAAAAAATAATAAAAAAAGAAGTAATGGTATGACTACTATTCGTAACCCTGTATTTACTTGCTATCGAATCGATACCATATGTCCAGTATCGCCCAACCCCAGTTTCAATGGCTCACAAAAGGTGTGCTTGTTTTTGTTACCTCAAATCAACATTTTTAATCCCATTCAATCTTTTGTACAGGAAAGAACACACAAAAGTTCAAAAAGATACTAACAGAAAACAAGAACAAAAAAAATAAAGAGGTGGTTCGACACAAACAGGTTATTCTTGAATTTAAGTAAAACTAAAATAATGCTATTCGGTAAACAAAGAATAGAAAGTCAAACACTAATAGATCAGTGGTCCCCAACCTTTTTTGCACCACGGACCAGTTTAATATAGGCATTATTTTCAGGGACCGGCTTTCTACTTGTGCCAGATAAATACAGCAAAAAATAAGTGCATGAGAAATACAACTCATTATAACGCTGAATTAGTGGGAGCCCTGGGCTTGTTTCTTTGCAATGAGATGCAGATGGAAATCAGCCTTTGGCTACAATCTGTCACATATATATATTTTATATGTTCATTAATGTGCATTGTATCATGTCACAAATGTATAACAAATATAACAAATGGCAACTTACAATGAGGAGTGTTATTGTACATCTATAAACAAGCTTACTGGTGTGTATAATGGGACAGGCAAAAGTTAAGTCAGAGAAAATGCAGTCGTTTATAAATTATTTAATGTTTCTCTGCGGCCCAGTAGCAAATGCGTCACGGACCGGTAGCGGTCCCCAGACCGGTGGTTGGGGACCACTAAAATAGATGGAATAGACAATGATAGTGTACAAGGAATCACATTTCTAGGTGTGATTATAGATGATAAAATTAACTGGAAATCTCATACAACAAATAAGAATCACACATTATTATCTAGTCATGTGAACCTTATGTATGTTTGTTTTATATGTTTGTGTAACAGTTTGAGTACAGGAAGTGAACAAGTGTATTACAAATGACTCTGAAGCAGAAAAGGAGTAGGATTGAATAGGCTCTGCTTCTTCCTACTTCTTTTTGGACATGTAATGTGAAAAACATGTGATGTATACACTGTAACTGTGTGCATGTTCAAAATAAATTAGGAACAATAAATCTCAACGGGCCTTTTTAAAGATTATAATGCGCACTTTTGACAAAGTCATAGAAGTATTTATTTAACAATATGTTAATTTTTGTATTGTTTATTTGCAGGTAGTGTCGGATGCCGCAGGCCAAGGTGTGTCCATCACAGGGAACAAACACCACCACATGTGGGATTGGGGCAACTCTGTCATCTTTGCTGCAACTATTGTCACAACGATAGGTATGTGCGCTTAATATTTAACATGCGCGTAAATCAATCATTTTTATTGTGTAGAGTTCCGTCATAAAAAGATATCAGCTATTGAAAAGTGTGTGTCCTGTGGATTGAGTGTGACCTTATTCGTCTGTACGCGTCCATTGGTTTTCATGCAAGTGATATTTCTAACACCAACATGGAAATCAGATGTCTCATCAGAGCGTAGCTGCAATATATCAGTCTGTGCAGTGCAGTCAAATATTGCGGCTTCACCACATCGCTGATTGTTTTTGGACATAAAAAAAAATAAATCAAGTATGTAAAAAAAAATGTAGGTCTAAATTAGGCATTTTCAGGCATACAAATGGCTAAATGTAGAAAATATTAATGCAAGTCACTGTCACTACTATAGTGAGCAGGAAACGCACCAGAAAGAACATTTGTTTTTCAGGGAGTTGTGAAGAATCCAGCTGGATGATATTCTCTCATGGTTGAGTTGAGTTGAGTTGAGTTGAGTTTGTGTTTATTTCGAACATGCAAGCATACAACATGATACATCACAATTTCCAGTTTCTCTGTTCAACATGTTTGAAAAGGAGTAGGAAGAAGCAGAGCTTTTTTAATCCTACCCCTTTTCCTTTACATAGCAGTTGCTAAAACTTTTGTTCACTTGCTGTTCTCAATTTATTCACAATATACTCCATAAGTAATAACAATAAAAAATAAATAAAAATAATTGGTGAAGTAAGTTAAATGTCATATGGTGAGATGAGTAAGATTATCTAGAAAATTAATGGATGGATGAAATAAATTCAGAATGTTTATCATGGTTCTTCTTCTTTGTACTTTGTAAACACTTTAAGTTTGAAGAGTTTCTTGAAGTGGATCATATTAGTACATTGTTTGATTTCTTTGCTTAATCCATTCCATAATTGAATTCCACATACTGATATACTGAAGGTCTTAAGTGTTGTACGTGCGTACAAATGTTTTAAATGAAATGTATCTCTGAGATTATATTTCTCCTCTTTTGGTGAGAAGAATTATTGTATATTCTTGGGTAGCAGGTTATAGTTTGCTTTGTGTATAATTTTAGCTGTTTGCAAATTCACTATGTCGTGTATCCACTAAAGTCTATTTGTGATCTTGTTGTGTTGTGTAGGCTACGGTAACGTTGCTCCAAAAACCAAAGGAGGCCGTGTGTTCTGCATCCTGTACGGTCTGTGTGGGATTCCATTGTGTCTGGTGTGGATCAGCACACTGGGTTCATTCTTTGGAGACCGAGCCAAACGCCTCTCCCAAGTTCTGATCCGTAGAGGTGTGCCAGTGGTAAGTTGAATCCAGGATATCAGTGTGTTGAAGTCCTATTCAGATCTTATTCCGTTTATTTCTCTGTTCTTCTTCCAGAAACGTGTTCAGCTGATCTGCACAGCAATCTTCCTCTTATGGGGGCTCTTTGTGCACCTGGTGTTTCCGCCATTGGTTTTCATGTCCATGGAAGGATGGAGCTACTTGGAAGGCCTCTACTTTTCCTTCATAACCCTCACAACTGTTGGATTTGGGGATTATGTAGCAGGTACGGTTTGATTGGTGCCGTAAAATTTGCATGTATGTATTTGTATTTGTATTTGTTTATTTGAAGGAAAATGTGCAGAAGATGGCTGCACCAGATTTAGCACCATGCTAATTTCCATCCGTAGTCCTTTTATGGTGCATCTAACATCCACAATAACATTACACAGGATTGAAAATACACAACAATATTAAAATTACATAATCATAAACAATTTAAAATACAAGTACAATACATAGAGAGTATGTGAATTACAAATCAGTGGGCGGTCAAGTTACAGTATTTTAGCAGCTTCATTTAAAGTGCAGAAGTATATAAAGTGCAGCAGTTTGATGATACCCATAAAGATATCATTCAATAGCCATATACCACATTGATATTGCATACATAAAAAAGTTTGCGATGTTACAAGATTGGAATTGTACTCTGGTGGCCATCAGACTAGAGATGTCCGATAATATCGGCCGATAAATGCTTTAAAATGTAATATCGGAAATTATCGGTTCGGAAATTATCAGTATCGGTTTCAATAAGTAAAATGTATGACTTTTTAAAACGCCGCTGTACATAGTGGTACACGGACGTAGGGAGAAGTACAGAGCGCCGATAAACCTTAGAGGCACTGCCTTTGCGTGCCGGTCCACTCACATTATACCTACGGCTTTTCACACACACAAGTGAATGCCTGCATACTTGGTCAACAGCCATACAGGTCACACTGAGGGTGGCCGTATTAACAACTTTAACACTGTTACAAATATGCGCCACACTGTGAACCCACACCAAACAAGAATGACAAACACATTTCGGGAGAACATCCGCACCATAAAACAACATAAACACAGCAGAACAAATACTGAGCTGGATTGCTGTCCAATTACGTTGTTTCCATACAATGACAATAAAGGTATTCTGATATTCAGAACAAATACCCAGGACCCCTTGCAGCACTAACTCTTCCGGGACGCTACAATATACACCCCCCACCCTCCAACCCAGCCCACCTCAACCTCCTCATGCTCTCTCAGGGAGAGCATGTCCCAAATTCCAAGCTACTTTTTTGAGGCATGTTAAAAAAAATAATGCACTTTGTGACTTCAATAATAAATATGGCAGTGCCATGTTGGCATTTTTTTCCATAACTTGAGTTGATTTATTTTGGAAAGCCTTGTTACATTGTTTAAGGCATCACAACAAAATTAGGCATAATAATGTGTTAATTCCACGACTGTATATATCGGTATCGGTTGATATCGGAATCGGTAACTAAGAGTTGGACAATATCGGAATATCGTCAAAAAAGCCATCATCGGACATCTCTACATCAGACGGCTTCCGCCAGGGTATCATCTGATGGTCAACTACCTGCCTGGTATTTGCAGCACCCATGGTAGTATTGTTCAATTTGCAAATGCGTATCTCTACTTGTGTGCGTGTAATCAGATCTGCATGTCTGTGTTCAGATTTGTGTGCAACATAACCTGTCTCTTTAGAGTGCGCCGTTTTGTGGGTGGTCTTATTTACGTGCCCACGTCCTCCTCCAGGCCAAGCACCCTTCGACTGTCTCCACCCCGTCAGCCATGTTGTAGTTTTTAAGCGCTTCCATATCGAGTCTACTGACAGATATAAGACAGAGCTTATGCTACTTTGTATTAGAAATGGCAACAGTGGAGGATTTTTGCATACATGTGCATGTACAAGCCAGTCTGCCCCACAACAGGATAAAAAAAGAAGGAACACATTGACTACAACTGAATAAACATGGCGGACTCGCCGAAAGCGGATATGGATATATCTGCTGATGTAACTGAGGCAATATACATCACTAAGTCTCAAATTCCAAACGGCTGGATTGGAAAGAGGCAAGATGTTTTATTAATATCTGCGCCACGCCTCCAAGGTTTGAATTAAACATTTTGGGGACTTATGGGGATCCCAAATACACAAAAACAGATGCTAATAAGTAGGGAAAGTTGGTTTTGCATAATAGGAAACTTTCAAAATGTCATTAACATTGACAATTAGTCACTTTTGTGGTGCAAAATAACAAAAAAACAGCAATGTAACAAAAAAAATAAAAATAAAAGTTATGTAAAGATGAATTATAACAAAGTTTATGGTTTATGAAAACTTCCATCTGTTTGTGAAAATAGTTTAAAGTCATTTTAAAGCCCTTTTTACCACGTAGAACAGTGTTTCTTATAGGGTCGGAGCCCATTGTTGGGCTGCGAGCCCAAAAAATATCTGTTTCACAGCTGTGATCCGTATCGGCTGCAGCGGTTCTCAGTTGTAATGCACTTTTCCACCACTTGTGGCAATAATAACATTGATTGATTGATTGAAATTTTTTATTAGTAGATTGCACAGTACAGTACATATTCCGTACAATTGACCGCTAAATGGTAACACCCGAATACATTTTTCAACTTGTTTAAGTCGGGGTCCACGTTAATCAATTCCTGGTAGAATAACAAACAAAGAGAAGAAGACTGGAGCTAAAGTCATAGTCAAAGTTTCTTACAGCAAACATGACTAAAGTGGTGAAGATGTATTTTTATTTGCATTTTAATTTTAGTAACAGTTTAGTTTAGAAACATATTCATTATTAATTTTAACACAACATAATTGTAAGTAAATGTGTTTTCCATTAGTTATTTATGAGCCACTTCTTATGCAGTGTGGACTTAGACTTAGACTTAGACAAGCTTTATTGATCCACAAGGGAAATTGTTACACACTGTAGCTCAGTTACAAAGGATGGAAAGGATAATGCACACAAGGGCACAAAAAGAGGGCGAGAACAAAAGGTATAAAGTCGACAAAAAATGTACCATAGTAGCAATATAAAATATAACATAAATGTAATATAGTTGATTAGTACTTATTATTTCTAATCAGCCTAAATTAATGATACGTCTTTGTGATTAACACATGCTTTCATATCATTTGACAAGGTTGTAAACTGTAAATAGGTTAGGCATAATTATTGAATACGATTAAAATCAAGCGTAAGATTACTAATTCAGTGTTAATATTTGAGTGGGCCCTGTGCCCACCTGTAGTAGAAAAGTTGGGCCCCAAGGTCAAAAGGTTCGGAATCTGTGATGTAAACCACATTAGTTCAGGTCCAGATTAAAAATAACTGCATTTAAAATTCTCAAATCTGGATTACATCATCCCACAGACTCTCAGGATTAAAAAAAACACAATATGTGATTTGTTAAACTTTTATTCCATCTCTGAAATTATTTTATTATTTTTAATAATTAAATACAGCTGGCTTACTCTGGGATGCATTTTCAACAGTGAATAACTGATATGTGTAATATAAAAGTGAAAAATGAAGAGAGACATGTGATGGATCGGATCATTAAGGGTATCCATCCATCCATCTTCTTCCGCTTATCCGAGGTCGGGTTGCGGGGGCAGCAGCCTAAGCAGGGAAGCCCAGACTTTCCTCTCCCCAGCCACTTCATCCAGCTCTTCCCGGGGGATCCCGATGCGTTCCCAGGCCAGCCGGGAGACATAGTCTTCCCAACGTGTCCTGGGTCTTCCCTGTGCCCTAAACACGTCCCTCTTTGTCTGATCCCTCACCTAGGACCAGTTTGTCTTGGGAGACCCTACCAGGGGGCATAAAGCCCCCGGACAACATAGCTCATAGGATCATTGGGACACGCAAACTCCTCTACCACGATAAGGTGGCAGCTCAGAGAGGAGATCATTAAGGGTAGAATAATATATTTAATGCATACAAATAGGAATATTGCCTTGTCAGTAGAGATGTCCGATAATATCGGCCTGCCGATATTATCGGCCGATAAATGCTTTAAAATGTAATATCGGAAATTATCGGTATCGGTTTTTTATTATCGGTATCGTTTTTTTTTTGTTTTTTTTTTAATTAAATCAACTTAAAAAACACAATGTACACTTACAATTAGTGCAACAACCCAAAAAACCTCCCTCCCCAATTTACACTCATTCACACAAAAGGGTTGTTTCTTTCTGTTATTAATATTCTGGTTCCTACATTATACATCAATATATATCAATACAGTCTGCAAGGGATACAGTCCGTAAGCACACATGATTGTGCGTGCTGCTGGTCCACTAATAGTACTAACCTTTAACAGTTAATTTTACTCATTTTCATTAATTACTAGTTTCTATGTAACTTTTTATTTTGTTTTACTTTTGTTTTTATTCAAGAGAATGTTTTTAATTATTTTTTTTTTAAAAAAGGACCTTATCTTCACCATACCTGGTTGTCCAAATTAGGCATAATAATGTGTTAATTCCACGACTGTATATATCGGTATCGGTTGATATTGGTATCGGTTGATATCGGTATCTGTAATTAAAGAGTTGGACAATATCGGAATATCGGATATCGGCAAAAAGCCATTATCGGACATCCCTACTTGTCAGCAATTTAAAACAATGATTGTTGTTATTATCTTGCACTACAATAGTGACAAAATAATTCAATGATTATGACATTTCAAGTAAAACAAAAGTATCAGCCTGGTTCGGATCAGAATCTAACCTCAGCCTGCACTTGGTCCTCGGTGAGTATAAGCAAATGAAAGGTGAAGTTACAGCTTAATGTCTTTTACACGTACAGATTACTGCACACACGCTCACACCTGCCACAGCAGAAGTGTTGCAAAAGTCACATGTAAAAAAAAAAAAAAAAAAAAGGAAATCGTGGGTTCCTGCCTCACGGGTGGACAGATTGTTTTTACACAGTGTGTCCGTGTTCAACCTTTCCTTCCGTTTCGATACCGAGTAGAATTCAGGCTGGTAGCGTGGATACCGATCCAAATATACCTCATGTGTTTGGTAAAAATGTAAAAAAATTTGCATTTCAAGTGTTGCTGCTCTTGGGGAATCATCTTGAAATTATATAAATTCCCAGAGTGAAACAAATGATGGCGTTAATCTGCACTGAACGCATTATTATACACTATATTGCCAAAAGTATTTGGCCACCTGCCTTTACTCACATATGAACTTGAAGTGCCCATCCATCCATCCATCCATCCATCCATCCGTTTTCTACCGCTGGTCCCTTTTGGGGTCGCGGGGGGTGCTGGAGCCTATCTCAGCTGCATTCGAGCGGTAGGCGGGGTACACCCTGGACAAGTCGCCACCTCATCACAGGGCCAACACAGATAGACAGACAACATACACACTCACATTCACACACTAGGGCCCATTTTTTTTAGTGTTACCAATCAACAAATCCCCAGGTGCATGTCTTTGGAGTGCCATCCCACGGGATTGGCCAAAATGTTTTGGTATCCTGGAGCATTCAAAGTTCCTTTCACCGGAACTAAGGGGCCAAGCCCAACTCCTGAAAAACAACCCCGCACCATAATTCCTCCCCCACCAAATTTCACACTCGGCACAATGCAGTCCGAAATGTAGCGTTCTCCTGGCAACCTCCAAACCCAGACTGGTCCATCAGATTGCCAGATGGAAAAGCGTGATTCATCAGTCCTGAGAAGGCGTCTCCACTGCTCTATAGTCCAGTGGCGACATGCTTTACACCACTGTATCCGACGCTTTGCATTGGACTTGGTGATGTATGGCTTAGATCCAGCTGCTCAGCCATGAAAACCATTTCCATTAAGCTCTCTGCGTACTGTACGTGGGCTATTTGGAAGGTCACATGAAGTTTGGAGTTTTGGAGCAACTGACTGTGCAGAAAGTCTTTGCACTTCAGCTTCCGCTGACCCCTCTCTGACAGTTTATGTGGCCTACCACTTGGTGGCTGAGTTGCTGTTGTTCCCAAACTCTTCACTTTTCTTATAATAAAGTTGACTTCGGAATATTTAGGAGCGAGGAAATTTCACGACTGGATTTGTTGCACAGGTAGCATCCTGGCCCATTCTTTCACAAATGTTTGTAGAAACATTCTCCATGCCTAAGTGCTTGATTTTATACACCGGGCCAAATGATTAGGGCACCTGATTCTCATCATTTGGATGGGTGGCCAAATACTTTTGGCAATATAGTGTATCTATATTCAACTCAGTATGTAATGCCTCCAAATGGCTTACGATAAAAGGATACATACAGTACACCTGCTGTTTTATCATACTGAGTGACTCATTTTAATAGATAGATAGATAGATAGTACTTTATTGATTCCTTCAGGAAAATTAAAATTCCAGCAGCAATTGCTAGTAGTTATCTTTAATAAACAAATGACAGACTCAACGACTGAGCACAGCACAATGTGCCGCTGGGCTTGTACATTACGTACTTGCCCATGCGGAAGCAAAAGTTGTTCCCACCAATCGCCTTTCATTTAGACAAGATCTCAATGATTGAGTTACTTTACACCAGTGGTGTCGAACGTACGGGCCGAGGGCCGGATCAGGCCCGCGAACAGGTTTTATCCGGCCCGTGGGATGAGTTTGCTAAGTATAAAAATGTACCTGAAATTTTTGAATGAAAGGAACTGCTGTTCTAAATGTGTCCACTGGATGTCGCAATAGCAATTCTGTGTATCTTTGTAGATGATGCTACATATGTACAAAATAAACCACATGATGTTAGTACATCAGTCGAGGAAAATGATCAAACTACATAAATAACATCCTGTAATTTGATTTTGATATAAAAAAATGTTTATCTTGATGGACACCAATGAGTTGACTGATGAACATTATCACATCATTTATTCAGAAAATATAAATAACGACAAATAAATGCTTAACCGCAACATGTAAGTGTAAAGAAAACCTAACAACATTATGATTTGTACATTTGTGCTTGTTCTATTATTAAACTAAGAAAACAATCTGAAGTTGTCTTTATTTTAAGTTATCCTGCCATGATTTTACCAGTCCGGCCCACTTGGGAGTAGATTTTTCTCCATGTGGCCCCCCATCTACAATGAGTTTCACACCCCTGATTTACACAGTGTTCCTGTTCATGTAATATATTATCTCAAATAACTTAAGTATCAATCTTTTTCTGTGAAAGATCAGAGCATAATGACTAGGTATCAGCTGTGTCAATCTGCACATCACTAACAGACAAATATTTTCTACACGTACAGATTGCTGCACGCACAGGTCTGCCACAGCAGAAGTGTAGCAAAAGTCACGTGTAAAAATGTAGATTTGAACGTGGACGCACGGATTGTTTTACACACATGCACAGATCGCAACACGGACAAACACACAAACACACACACACACAGAGATAGCAACACGGACATATTTCTTTGTCTACACACACACACACACACACACAAACACATCTAAACACACACACAAATCTAAACACACATTCACAGATCGCAACAACGACGTATTTCTTTGTCTACACACACACAAATGTAAAAACACAGATCGCAACACAGGCATATTTCTTTGTCTACACACACACACAAATCTAAACACACACACACAGATCACAACAACAACATATTTATTTGTCTACACACACACACACACACACACACACACACACACATCTAAACACAAACACACACACACACACATATCGCAACACGGACATATTTGTTTGTCTACACACACACACAAATCTAAACACACACACACAGTTCGCAACAAGGACATATTTGTTTGTCAACACACATACACAAATCCAAACACACCCTCACACAGATCGCAACAAGGACATATTTCTTTGTCTACACACACACAAATCTAAACACGCATACACAGATCGCAATAAGGACATATTTCTTTGTCTACACGCACACACACACACACACCTAAACACACACACACACACACAAAGATCACAACAAGGACATATTTTTTTGTCAACACACACACACAAATCTAAACACTAATTCACAGATCGCAACACGGACATATTTTTTTGTCCACACACACACACACACACGCACACACACACACACACACACACACACACACACACACAGATCACAACAAGGACATATTTCTTTGTCTAGACACACACACACACAAATCTAAACACACATTCACAGATCGCAACAACGACGTATTTCTTTGTCTACACACACACAAATGTAAAAACACAGATCGCAACACAGGCATATTTCTTTGTCTACACACACACACAAATCTAAACACACACACACAGATCACAACAACATATTTATTTGTCTACACACACACACACACACACACACACACATCTAAACACAAACACACACACACACACACACACCTATCGCAACACGGACATATTTGTTTGTCTACACACACACACAAATCTAAACACACACACACAGTTCGCAACAAGGACATATTTGTTTGTCAACACACATACACAAATCCAAACACACCCTCACACAGATCGCAACAAGGACATATTTCTTTGTCTACACACACACAAATCTAAACACGCATACACAGATCGCAATAAGGACATATTTCTTTGTCTACACACACACACACACACACACACCTAAACACACACACACACACACACACACAAAGATCACAACAAGGACATATTTTTTTGTCAACACACACACACAAATCTAAACACTAATACACAGATCACAACACGGACATATTTTTTTGTCCACACACACACACACACACACACACACACACACACACACACACACACACACACACACACACACACACACACACACACACACACACACACACACACACACACACACACACAGATCACAACAAGGACATATTTCTTTGTCTAGACACACACACACAAATCTAAACACACACACAGATCGCAACACAGACATATTTCTTTGTCTACACACACACACAAATCTAAACACAGACACAGATCGCAACACGGACATATTTCTTTGTCTACATAACACACAAATCTAAACACACAACCTCAGATCGCAACACGGACACATTTCTTTGTGTGTACACACACACACACACACACACAAATCACAACAAGGACATACTTCTTTGTCAACACACACACACAAATCTAAACACTAATACACAGATCGCAACACGGACATATTTTTTGTCTACACACACACACACACACACACAGATCACAACAAGGACATATTTCTTTGTCTAGACACACACAAATCTAAACACTAATACACAGATCGCAACACGGACATATTTTTTTGTCTACACACACACACACACACTCACACACACACACACACACACACACACACACACACACACACACACACACAGAGATCACAACAAGGACATATTTCTTTGTCTAGACACACACACACAAATCTAAACACACACACACACACACAGATCGCAACACAGACATATTTCTTTGTCTACACACACACACAAATCTAAACACACACACAGATCGCAACATGGACAACACACAAATCTAAACACATCCTCAGATTGCAACACGGACACATTTCTTTGTGTGTACACACACACACACACACACACACACAGATCACAACAAGGACATATTTCTTTGTCTACACACACACACACACACACACACAAATCTAAACACACACACAGATCGCAACAAGGACATATTTGTTTGTCTACACACACAAAAATCTAAACACACACTCACACAGATCGCAACAAGGACATATTTCTTTGTCTACAAACACACAAATCTAAACACGCATACACAGATCGCAACAAGGACATATTTCTTTGCCTACACGCACACACACACACACACAAATATAAACACACACACACACACACACAGATCACAACAAGGACATATTTCTTTGTCAACACACACACACACAAATCTAAACACACACACAGATCGCATCATGGACATATTTCTTTGTCTACACAACACACAAATCTAAACACATCCTCAGATCGCAACACGGACATATTTTTTTGTCTACACACACACACACACACACACACAGATCACAACAAGGACATATTTCTTTGTCTAGACACACACACACACAGATCGCAACACGGACATATTTCTTTGTCTACACACACACAAATCTAAACACACCTACACAGATTGCAACACGGACACATTTCTTTGTGTGTGTAGATACACACACACACACACACACACACACAGATCACAACAGGGACATATTTCTTTGTCTCCACACACACACACAGATAGCAACACGGACATATTTCTTTGTCTACACACACACACAAATCTAAACACGTATACACAGATCGCAACACGGACATATTTTTTTGTCTACACACACACACACACACACACGCACACACATGCACAGATCACAACAAGGACATATTTCTTTGTCTACACACACACACACACACACACTCATCGCAACACTGACATATTTGTCTACACACACACACACAAATCTAAACACACACACATACACAGATTGCAACACGGACATATTTTTTTGTCTACACACACACACACGCACAGATCACAACAAAGACATATTTCTTTGTCTACACACACACACACACACACTGATCGCAACACGGACATATTTCTTTGTCTACACACACACACAAATCTAAACACACACACACACACACAGAGATAGCAACACGGACATATTTCTTTGTCTACACACACACACACCTCTAAACACACACACAAGGATCTCATTACACACACACAGATTGAGATACGCATCCGCATATGGTTTTGCAACAATCCACTTTGGGTTTCAGGTGTGAATCCAAACATCGACTACCCGAGGCTGTACAGAGTGCTGTCAGAGATCTGGATCTACATGGGCCTGGCCTGGCTCTCGCTATTCTTCAGCTGGAATGTCAACATGGTCGTGGAGGCCCACAAGGTTTTTAAGAAGAGACGATACGAACGCAAAGGCAAACACGTCGAGACGCCCGTTGACACGCCCAGAACGACCGTCGTCGACATATTTAAGTTCTTATCAGAGAAAGAGGAAGACTACAGCACCGTCATCAAGGAGATCGGAATGACGGCACCAAAGGTCAAAGCGGCCGATGTTTTCAATCGCTCCAAGAGCTGCAGCGACATCTTGACCACCAACATCGAGACGCTGGATCACTCGCCGCGGCACGGCGGGCCGTTGAGCATCAGCGAAGTGTTTCTGAACTCTGTGGGCGGCAAGGAAGAAAGCCAAGAGAAGTGCGGGACGGGAGAAGCAACAGAGAGCGCGGGTAGGGACGACACACACGGCGATGGTGTCAGCGCCACGAGTGAGGGCATTGAATTTGATGTAGCAGCCTCAACAACGCAGGAAGGAAGGTCACAACTTAACGAGAGTGCCACTCGGTTCACAATTTGCAAAGTAGAAGAGGAAGATTTATCTCACGATGAAATGGGGTAGTTTTTTTTTTAACATACGCTCATAAAAAAAGATAATTGGCTTTCGGGTGGGATTTCAGAATAATTGTAAAATGCACTTTAATATTCACAGGTGAACTTAATTTGGCCTTCTCGAAAACTTTGAATGCCAATGTTCAATATTGTAGTACTTACCAAACTGAATAACTGTGTGATCCATGAATGGACCAATAAATATTACTGTTTCATTCAAATAGGAAATGTATCAATCTTAATCATGATGTTCACATTTTGCATTATTGTTGATCAACAGCGTTGCCACGGTATGTTCTCACTGATCAAATGTAATTATATTGCACTTTTTTCATGCACAGGCAAGTTGCAACACAAAGTGCTTAGTTTAAGAAAAAACAAACACATGCAAGCACAGCACAATTGACAATAACTAAATATGGCACTCAGGATTCAGGGAAAAACTTCACCTTTGAGGCGTCCACACTGAATAATGACCAAAAAAAAGTTTACATTATTAAAAAAAGTTATTTAAACCATATTTTGAAATATGTGTAAAAATATAAATAAATAAATATATACCATATTTTCGAGACTATAAGTCTCATTCATTACATTTTAGAAGAAAACCATTTTTTTCCCATATATTAGCTGCACTGTGGCGACTTGTCCAGGGTGTACACCGCCTTCCGCCCGAATGCAGCTGAGATAGGCTCCAACACCCCCGCGACCCCAAAAGGGACAAGCGGTAGAAAATGGATGGATGGATGGACTACTTTGTATAAACCGCAGGGTTAAAAGCTTGGGGGAAAAGTAACGGCAAAATAAATAAAATAGTGAGAATTACTGTTGCAATAAAATCTAAATTAAGATTGTTGATAAAAATATTATCAGGTTGCAACTGAGATACAGAAAAACTAGAAGAGTGTATTTGTCCATTCATGGATTGCACAACTGTTGGGCATTTTGCTGTTTTTTTCGTTTTTTTTCATTGGAGAACAGCAAGTACATTCGTCCCTCACCACATTGCGCCTCAAATATTTTACCACGTTACAGATTGTTTTAAACCCCAATTTATAACATGTTTGCCTTAAATTAAGCCTTTTCAAGCATAAAAATGGCTAAATATAAATAAACATTACTATATAGGATTAAAAGAGTGTAAAGGTGAATAAATTGTGTGATTTGATGTGCAGAGGGCTCTCAAAATGTTAAAATTGTATTTAGAAGCTTGTAAACTAGGGTTTCAATGCTCTAATGATGGAAATATTATAATTATAATTGATTACTACTTTGCGGAAATTCATTTATCACAGCCATGTCCTGAATTAATTAACAGTGATAAACGAGGGATTAGTGTAGTGTAACAGTAGAGAAACAAATAAATGCATTCGGAAGTTCAGAGAAGGTCAAATAAAATTCATCTGTGAATTATTGAGCAGTTTAGGTTTATCCTAAAATTTCACTTAAAAGCCGAGTAACTTTTTGTGAAAGGTGTAGTCAGGACCTGTTCCACACCTTTTTGGGAAGTATTATAATGTTGATGCATTAACTTCAGGGGTGTCCACTTTTTTCATTGAGGGCTGCATAGTGACATTGGAGAATGCTGGAAGCCTTTTAGATATGTTTCATACACTTAAGACGCTAATTAATAACAAAGTATTTACTTTACAATAGACCAAGGGATAAAAAAAACAACTATCCACACCCAGAAAATGGCCACTAGACCACACTTTGGACGGCCTTTACATACTTGAACTGAAGATCTGTCTCTCTCTTCATGGAAGAACTCTGAGAGTGTCTGATTTCCATCCATTCAACATTTTCCACAAAGTGCCACCCATATTTCTTTGGACACCTTTGGAGATGTATCAACTTTTCTCTGAAGTTTACTGTCTTATCAAATATTGATGTCACAGGCTTGCATTAAAGACATTGCACAGATTATAGAAAGGCATTTTGTACAAAAAAACTTTCTTATATTGGCGATATGCTGACAGTGCAAGCACAACCCAGCTTGTGAGGGCTTGTAACTTCAGCTTTAGGTATGCGGTTAGTTCGAATTCAATTTCAGCAAATCCTTGGTTAATACATTTGTATATTTGTTCGTCATACACGGTGTAGTTGTCCCATCAGGGGTCACCACATGGAGTGATTCTCAGGATTTCTTTGGCTTAGTTTTTACACCGGATACCCTCCAAGGATTTCCTTCCTGACAAAGCACTGCCATTTATCCGGGCTTGGGACAGAGGAACGCCAAAGGATGGGAATCGAACAATGGGCCAAAATTTCCCACATATTGTCGTTTATTCTCTGAGGGAAGGCTCACTTTAATAAACAATTCAATGGTAAATCTGTCACACATCTTCTAGCATCTTGTGATCCACATCATTGCCAATGTATACTCAAGGCTAGGGACATTTGACAAAAATTATAGGGGAAATTAACAATACATTTTTAAGTTATTTATATTTATCATTTATACATACATGTCAGAATAATGCTGCCATAGCAGCATTCTGCATGAATGTAGTTCAACTTCCTATATAGCCAATTTCTGCTAAGCGGTAGAAAATGGATGGATGGGTTAATTGCCATCACCTCTGCTGGTTGCAGAAGAGTACTGCACCTTATCTGTAACAAGTACCAAGTAATCAATGACTTACTCTATTATTAACATTATCCCTACTTATAACATCACACTTGTATTTACCTCACAAGGGCTGTAAAAAATAATGGATGTAACTGTATTGTGGTCACAGATTTTGTTATGAAATTCGTTTTTTGTTGATTTTTTTTTTGTCTGTTCAATGACGTTTTACTGCCTACTCCAACTCACAGCATAAGGCTTTATGAAAAACTGAGCCAATGAGGAGTTTGCTTCCATAGATCGTAGCAACAGAGGAACTCATGATCACATGACCGTCGTCAGCATACACCTGAGTCACCAGTGGGTCGTCTGAGTGAATGTTCTGGATGCGGACGACCTGGAGAACACGTATCAACACATAAAAGAGAGGAAATGTCATATTTTCATTAGGGCTGTCTTCAAATAGCCGAAGATTGGACGATTCGATTCAGAGGAGTATTGTTCACCCTAAATAAGTCGCCACCGTTTGCAAACAATATGTTACTAATAGTGTTGGGAGGGTGTTTCTACATGGGGAACGTGATTACGGGAGGCTACGGAGTCAGACACGAAGCTCATCGTGTCATCGCGTGCCTCTGGCCGGCCGGATACCGTCGTGGACGCACCGGAAATTGGACCATGGCGGGCAGCGGGACACACCACCTCACCTCGGAGTTGTAGCTCTCTTCTTGAAAAGAGTAATGATCCTTCCGCACGTTCACATATGGAAACTTTGTTATGGCTTTTACTTCCTCCATTTAGTCAAGTACGATGTCCTCTCGGTGCTGCGCCAGAGCCAAAACCCACTCAAACTGTGGTTTAGCCTTTTTTCAAGGTGTACAAAGTTGCAAATTGAAATCTTTTTTTGGTAACGTAAATGCAGAGGTCTTCATGACCACCAAGGGTTGATCTTTTTTGAATATTTTTTATATTCCCATGCAATTTTTGCACACATTTTAATACACACTAACATTGATCCAACACACTGCAGTGTAGTTTAGAAACATGGACCCCCAACTCACTGTACCATGCAGTTTTAGAATAAAGATAAGTATAAAGAAGTAGATTACTGTATTAAGTTTAGCATTTAAGAAGCGCTCTAATTAACTGTAAGTGATTACCGCGCCAATTGCCAGTTAGCAATTAGCAGTGAAAGATGCCAGCTAGCAATTAGCATGCCAGTTTTCAGCTAGCGATAAATGCAATAGTTTTCAGCTAGCGATTAAAGCACTAGTAGCCTCTTGCAATTAACGGTGCAAGTTGCCAGCTATATTATATTATTTGAATATATTAGTATTGCACAATAACAAGGTACCTTTGAACTATTTTAATTTAAAACACAATTTTATACAGGATATATAAGTTGGGGGTCCCAGCTCAGTTTGGGGATCCTTGGCCTGTAAAACTTTGAATACCCCTGCTTTAATGGAAGACTGTACTCCTACATTTAATGAACTTTGGAATATTAACGTGTATAAGTGTTAGAAGTTAGAACATACCTAGGTGGTGGTACTAGTGACCAGTCAGTATACACAAATAGGGGCGTAAAAAAATAAAAATAAAATTCGAACGAATTGCGATTCTTATTTGTAGCAATTCTTAATCGATTTAAAAAAAATAAAAAAAATCGATTACATTTTTTTTAAAATTGTCCTGTCCAGCCACTCAGGCAAATCATATTTTTGACGTACATGCCCATATTTGCTGTGGGATCCTTCCTTTGTTTGACTTTATTATAAATAATTTGGTTTTGTTCAATAAAATTCTACCAGCTTACTTTTAAGTTATATAGACATTTATCACAGATGTTCATCAATTTCATGGAGGAATGTAGTTAATCATAGAACTGGCATCCAAAGTAATTAAAAAAGTATAGATTTTGAATCGACAATAATTTTCAATCGAGAATCGAATCGTTACCCCGAGTATCGAATTGAATCATGTGGTGCCCAACGGTTCAAAGTCCCAACCAATACATATTAACATTTGTTTATTTCTCTTTAAAAAAAAACGCCATAGATTTGACGGATGGTCAACGATGGGTAAAATCTAATGAATCAGATTCAAATATGAAAATCTTTAGTCGAAGACAGCACTAATTTTGGTGCGACCACACAAGTCACATTTGTTATGAGGTTCATCACTAAATAATGTGGAGAGACAAACCTCTGAGCCAGGTGGATCTTTGGGGTCAAAATGGAAAACTTTCCATGCATTAGGTAGACACCCAATCCATAGGTCACCGGTTTTAGGATCTACTTCGATGTTGTCACAGAGTGAACCTAGAAGAATGGACTGATGACATTATAGAATTAAATCAGAATTAATATACACCTTAAATGTTTACATGTATCTCTATGATATCAATAGTAATATTTCCTAGTGATTCACCTTCACAGAGACCAATGCATTGTCGTCTTTCCTCTCCAACACATGCACATTATGAGCAAATATATCGGTCACATAGATATGCCTTTTAATGACACATACATATTACTAAATCATTCATATCTCAATGGCACAACTCTCTGAAGAACTTGCTGACCTTTTGTCTGGTGAGACGTTGATACCATTTGCAAAGTGATACCCCTCAGAGACCACTTTGACGGTCTCTGGACTGTAATACACAACATTAGCCCCAGGTTGACCTAGAAGAGGCTCCACTATGGTTTTAATGAGTTCATTGGAGAAATAGTGATCATTGGTGGCATAGAAACGATCCACTCCAAACGCTACAATATCGTTGACACTACAGGGGAACGCAGGAAAAAAAAAGGTACTCATTACACACCACATGACAGGATGTTATTATATTATATTACAGTGCACCTAGAACAGTGCTCACAGCTCTTCATTTTGTTTTGTCATAGCCTTATTCCAAAATTTAAATAATCTGTGTTTGTCTTCAAATACCTACAAATAATACCCAATAATTACACTGTGAAAAGTTTTGTATTTTTTTAATTTTAGCAAATTCATTAAAGATTAAAAAAAAAAAAATGAAATCACATGTACATAAGTATTCACAGTCTTTGCTCAATACTTTGTTAATGCACCTTTGGCAGCAATTACAGGCCCAAGTCTTTTTTAATATGATGCCACAAGCTTGGCACACTTTGGGCAGTTTCGCCCATTCCTCTTTGTAGCACCTCTCAAGCTCCATCAGATTGGATGGTTTTCATCCAGGATGTCTCTGTACGTGGCTGCATTCGTCTTTCCCTCTATCCTGACTAGTCTCCCAGTTCCTGCCGCTGAAAACCATCCCCACAGCATGATGCTGCCACCACAATGCTTCACTGTAGGGATGGTTTCCTCCAAACATGATGCCTGGCATTCACGCCAAAGAGTTCAATCCTTGTCCCATCAGACCAGGGAGTTTTGTTTCTCAGGGAGGTGACCAAAACCCGATTGTCACGCTGTCAGAGCTACGGCATTTCTCTGTGAAGAGAGGAGAACCTTCCAGAAGCACAACCAACTCTGCAGCAATCCACCAATCTGGCCAGTACGATAGTTTCCAGACGGTAGCCAGTTCTTAATAAAAATTTGCTAAAATGCACCTGAACGACTCTCAGACCCATACTTGCCAACCCTCCCGATTTTCCCGGGAGACTCACGAATTTTGGTGCCCCTCCCCGATAATCTCCCGGGGCAACCATTCTCCCGAATTTCTCCCGATTTCCACCCGGACAACAATATTAGGGGCGTGCCTTAAAGACACTGCCTTTAGCGTCCTCTACAATCTGTCGTCACGTCCGCTTTTCCTTCATACAAACAGGGTAGCAGCCCAGTCACATAATGTATGCAGCTTTTACTCACACACACATAAGTAAATGCAAGGCATACTTGATCGAGAGCCATACAGGTCACACTGAGGGTGTCGTATAAACAACTTTAACACTGTTACAAATATGCGCCACACTGTCAACCCACACCAAACAAGAATGACAAACACATTTCGGGAGAACATCCGCACCGTAACACAACATAAACACAACAGAACAAATACCCAGAACACCTTGCAGCACTAATTCTTACGGGACGCTACAAGATACACCCCCGCTACCAAAAACCCCCGTTTTCAGCGGTAGGAACTGGGAAACTATCAGGGTAGATGGAAAGATGAATGTAGCAATGTACGTAGACATCCTGGATGAAAACCAACACTTCCCATCAAACTTGATGGAGCTTGGGAGGTGCTGCAAAGAGGAATATTTGGAATAAGGCTGTTATATAACAAAATGTGGAAAAAGTAAGTATGTTAAATAAATATGCAGCAGTACCTGTAAAGAAGTTTATGTTTGAATGTCTTTAGATGAACAAGGAAGTGCTCCTCTTCAACAAATTCAAACAACTCTACTTGGCTGTTGTGGTGAGGATGATTCACAACAAACAGGTAGACTGTCCCATCTGAATTCATGAGGAAACAAAGCATACGCATGCATTGACTATGCTTCAATTCCACAGTGGAGAAACGCTTACAAATTTGAGTGTGTAGGTAGTGTGTTGTAATACAATTGGTTAAAACTATCAAACCAAAAAACCCAATTGTAGTACTTTATGCGTATTTTTAAGGCAGACATACAAAGTTTCTAAATAAATTGTGAATTATTACATTTTTAAAAATCAATCCAATCCACTATTTAAAGTTAAAGTTAAAGTACCAATGATTGTCACACACACACTAGGTGTGGCGAAATGATTCTCTGCATTTGACCCATCACCCCTGATCACCCCCTGGGAGGTGAGGGGAGCAGTGAGCAGCAGCGGTGGCTGCGCCCGGGAATCATTTTTGGTGATTTAACCCCCAATTCCAAAAGGGACAAGTGGTAGAAAATGGATGGATGGATAACCCCCAATTCCAACCCTTGATGCTGAGTGTCAAGAAGGGAGGTAATATATAACACTATTCAAAAAACAATATAAGTTTTACAAAATGTTGAACAGTAGTTACCAGACATTTAAAGGATAAAAGTAAGGACAGTCTAGTGTAAGAAAAAAATAACTTAAAAAAATAAATACATAAAACACAAAATAAACTAAAATAGACTAAGACCACACAAGTCATGCTGGTCACTGTGGTAGCAAAATAACACTGATAGGTTGTTTAATGCCAATTTACAGTATATTCAAACTTGCACCAATAGTTTTGTCAAATGTGCATTGTATGTTAAAAAAAACAGTTAACATATTAGTTATCTTCTTTACATATTCATAGCATCAGATTTACACCTTTGAATTTTGATTAATCTTGACAATCACATGCTTACATAGTATATAGTAAGTTAACTCGGGGCTGCAGCTATCGATTACTGTAGTGATGATCAAACAATCCATCGATTAATCTGTTCAAATAATCCAGTAATCAAACAAAGCGCACTTTTGAGCCTCGATTCGTATTTTAGGGAAAATAGTAAAAAAATATTTTACATACACACGCACACACACAGAGTTGTATTTGTTACTGTATTTACAACATTAATATATGCATACTATGCAAATATAAAAAAAGGTAAGGTTAATTATAATTTTTTTGCATTTTTTGTTTGTAATTGGTTTTTAATCGTCATTAGTTACTTTAAGTTATTACAGTATGTCTCTATATACATATTTATTTTATTTTTTTGATACATTTTGGCCGAAGGGGGCGCATTTCAATTTCTTACACACACTTATTACATATGTTGGCCACTACCATGAATTGATTTACGTGGACCCCGACTTAAACAAGTTGAAAAACGTATTTGGGTGTTACCATTTAGTGGTCAATTGTACGGAATATGAACTGAACTGTGCAATCTACCAATAAAAGTTTCAATCAATCAATCAAACAGGGGGAGCACTTAAAATGTTTACACACACTTGTCATTTCATATGTTGACCAGAGGGGAGCACTTTTAAAACCGACACACAGTCAATTTGAAAAATCCCTCCTTTTTGGGAACACCCTAATTTTTATAGATTTCACCACCAGGGGTGCAAATGAGACATTCTCAATTAAATGCAATGGTTTCCCTTATTGGGACCATGATTTATGTCCTAACTTGTTTACATATGGAAGGTACTTTTCCTTGTTGATGTCTCAAGAAGGGTAGGAAGAAAACTCACACACACACTTTTTTTTTGCTTGCCATATCTACAAAATGCACACCATCAACATTGAAATTGCACTTTTAAAATATGTGCATTAATAAAATTAAAATTAAACAGTGTTCGCCACCACACTGACCATGGCACCTGCACAACACCGCTGTCACGTGTCCTGTAATGCAGAAACCATGAGGAAACTATGTCCGCGTATTTAAAGTTCCAGGCAACCCTAATGGTTTGGATTAGATCAATTTACAGGTATATTAGTTTCATTCATTCCACGACTAATTGACCCAACAGAATATAAATCAAAGCTTTGTTGTAATGAAATTCATTGATTAATCATTGCAGCCCGAGCATTAACTTTAAATAATACTATTTAATTGTTGGAATATTATGCACAAACATTCTATGAATATTTTTGCTTGAAAGTATATCATCTGCTCAAAACATGGTGCATGTTTATATGACGTGCATCATTTGAAAAATTCTGTAATCATTTTGAAAATAACAAGGTACATGAATAGATAACACAGATTTATAAACATAACTCAGAGGACTCTTAGTCTGCATTTAACCAGTTGCTTAGAAAGCCAATTTGCCGGTGAGCACACCAGTCGGCGTCTCCTCACTCATCTTTGCACTAACGTATGCATTGACCTGATCACTGACCGTATAACAACCCTAGCCGCATTTCAGGTAATCATCCACGGTAAAGGAGCGTGTGCGGTCAAAATAAGCTACGTGATTCTCCTGCCTGTAAACATGACTAATGCAATATTGTTTTGTGATTAATTGCATGCTTCAACATTGACAGGCGGACAGCCCGAGCTATGACGTGAACGGCGATGACGGTTCAGCTCAAATGCGATGAATGAAATGCAGGAGTGTTCATACTTGTAGCGTCTGTGTAGACACTGATGCCGTGAGGGTTAAATGTCTTCAGGTCAAAGTTTTTGGAAATGAGCAACTCCACTGGTTCCATCTCAGAGTCTTTCAGATTGAGAAG
Organism: Entelurus aequoreus; assembly: GCF_033978785.1. NCBI lineage: Eukaryota > Metazoa > Chordata > Actinopteri > Syngnathiformes > Syngnathidae > Entelurus > Entelurus aequoreus. The sequence goes on from NC_084741.1 coordinate 36,766,933, forward strand.
GAAGATCTTTCCAGGAGCATCTGATGATGGTATTCCTGGGTACTTCAAACCCTGCGAATACATGCAAAAACACAGCACCGTATTTTTCTGAGTATAAGTCGCACTGGCCGAAAATGCATAATAAAGAAGGAAAAAAACATATATAAGTCGCACTGGAGTATAAGTCGCATTTTTTTGTGGAAATTTATTTGATAAAACCCAACACCAAGAATAGACATTTGAAAGACAATTTAAAATAAATAAAGAATAGTGAACAACAGGCTGAATAAGTGTTATATGAGGCATAAATAACCAACTGAGAACGTGCCTGGTATGTTAACGTAACATATTATGGTAAGAGTCATTCAAATAACTATAACATATAGAACATGCTATACGTTTACCAAACAATCCGTCACTCCTAATCGCTAAATCCCATGATATCTTATACGTCTAGTCTTTTACGTGAATGAGCTAAATAATATTATTTGATATATTACGGTAATGTGTTAATAATTTCACACATAAATCGCTCCTGAGTATAAGTCGCACCCCCGGCCAAACTATGAAAAAAACTGCGACTTACAGTCCGAAAAATACGGTATGTACAAAACCCAAAACCAGTGAAGTTGGCACGTTGTGTAAATCGTAAATAAAAACAGAATACAATGATTTGCAAATCCTTTTCAACTTATATTCAATTGAATGGACTGCAAAGACAAGATATTTAATGTTCGAACTGAGCAAGTAATTTTTTTTTTTGCAAATAATCATTAACTTAGAATTTAATGGCAGCAACACATTGCAAAAAAGTTGGCACAGGGGCATTTTTACCACTGTGTTACATGGCCTTTCCTTTTAACAACACTCAGTAAACGTTTGGGAACTGAAGAGACCAATTTTTGAAGCTTTTCAGGTGGAATTCTTTCCCATTCTTGCTTGATGTACAGCTTAAGTTGTTAAAAAGTCCGGGGGTTTCCTTTGTGGTATTTTAGGCTTCATAATGCGCCACACATTTTCAATGGGAGACAGGTCTGGACTACAGGCAGGCCAGTCTAGTACCCGCACTCTTTTACTATGAAGCCACGCTGTTGTAACACGTGGCTTGGCATTGTCTTGTTGAAATAAGCAGGGGCGTCCATGATAACGTTGCTTGGATGGCAACATATGTTGTTCCAAAACCTGTATGTACCTTTCAGCATTAATGGTGCCTTCACAGATGTGTAGGTTAACCATGCCTTGGGCACTAATACACCCCCATACCATCACAGATGCTGGCTTTTGAACTTTGCACCTATAACAATCCGGATGGTTGTTTTCCTCTTTGGGCCAAAGGACACAATGTCCACAGTTTCCAAAAACAATTTAAAATGTGGACTCGTCAGACCACAGAACACTTTTCCACTTTGCATCAGTCCATCTTAGATGAGCTCGGGCCCAGCAAAGCCGGCAGCGTTTCTGGGTGTTGTTGATAAATGGCTTTGGCTTTGCATAGTAGAGTTTTAACTTGCTCTTACAGATGTAGCGACGAACTGTAGTAACTGACAGTGGTTTTCCGAAGTGTTCCTGAGCCCATGTGGTTATATCCTTTACACACTGATGTCACTTTTTGATGCAGTACCGCCTGAGGGATCGAAGGTCCGCAACATCATCGCTTACTTGCAGTGATTTCTCCAGATTCTCTGAACCTTTTGATGATATTACGGACCGTAGATGGTGAAATCCCTAAGTTCCTTAAAAATAGCTCGATGAGAAATGTTGTTCTTAAACTTTTTGACAATTTGCTCACACATTTGTTCACAAAGTGGTGACCCTCGCCCCATCCTTGTTTGTGAATGACTGAGCATTTCATGGAAGCTGCTTTTATACCCAATCATGGCACCCACCTGTTCCCAGATAGCCTGTTCATCTGTGTGATGTTCCAAATAAGTGTTTGATGAGCATTCCTCAACTTTCTCAGTCTTTTTTGCCACTTGTGCCAGCTTTTTTGAAACATGTTGCAGGCATTAAATTCCAAATGAGCTAATATTTGCAAAAAATAACAAAAGTTTTCCAGTTCGAACGTTAAGTATCTTGTCTTTGCAGTCTATTCAATCGACTATAGGTTGAAAAGTATTTTTAAATGAATGAACATGCGTCACATTTACTTTTAAATAATGCAACACTAATGTGTCCCTACAGCCTTTTTATGAGCACCAAATATAAAACCTTTAAGGGAAACGGCACGTTTGAAGTTCCGGATTTTTACAATATCAGAATTTAAAGTCATTCCTCTTCTAATGCAGAGAGGAGATGGAGGGGGCTTTGCTACACATCTTAAAATTAAGCTGCTGACTATGCAGTCAGCTAAAGGCATGGAAGCTGTAAGTTTGATCATTGGGTTTTTCTTCTGTAACTGGGTTAAGTTAGAATGAAGTTGCTGTAAAAATGTGAGTGTAATGTTAGCATTTTAGCTCTCATACATGAATGTTACATTGCTGTATGACATATGGCATTTACTACACGTGCATAGTTACAGTGCACCTGTGAAACTGGGATAAAGTGCACAGTAGCACGTCTTGAAAACACATTCTGCCTTATATTTGTGTGAAACTATTTAATGTTGGACCTTAAACTAAATTTAATAGGATGCATGTTTTAGCAAGGGTGTAAAACATTTATTTTTATTATTTTTTTATCAAGGGCCATATCGCAATTATGTCGGCCCTCAGAGGGCCACATTAATTGATGTAGCTGTTGTGGCGGACCGCATTGAATGAAATGGCGGGACGTGGCGGATCACATTAAATGATTTGGCCGACTACGCTGATTGACAGGCCACATTACATGATGTGGAGGACCACCTTAAAATTATTTGGCCGACCATATTAAATGATGTGAAGGACCACGTTGAATGACATGGCGGACCACATTAAATGACGTGACGGGCCGGGGTTAAATAATGGGGCGGACCACCATAAATGATTCGGCGGGCTATACTGAATGACATAGCGGGCCACTTTAAATTATTTGGCTGACCACATTGAATGGTGTGACGGACCAAGTTAAATGATTTGGCAGGCCACATTACATGACGTGGCGGACCACCTTAAAATTATTTGGCTGACCATATTAAATGATGTGAAGGACCACATTAAATGACGTAACGGGCTGAGTTAAATGATGGGGCAAACCACAATAAATGATTTGGCGGGCCACACTGAATGACACAACGGGCCACTTTAAATTATTTGGCTGACCACATTAAATGACGTGACGGGCCGAGTAAAATGATGGGGCGGACCACAATAAATGATTCGGCGGGCCATACTGAATGACATAGCGGGCCAATTTAAATTATTTGGCTGACCACATTGAATGATGTGACGGACCAAGTTAAATGATTTGGCAGGCCACATTAAAATGATTTGGTTGACCATATTAAATGATGTGAAGGACCACAATAAATGACGTGACGGGCCGAGTAAAAATTATGGGGCGGACCACAATAAATGTTTCGGCGGGCCACTTTAAATTATTTGGCTGACCACATTGAATGATGTGACGGACCACAATAAATGGTTTGGTGGACCACTTTGAATGACATGGCGCTCCACATTAAATGATGTGGCGGACCACAATAAAAGATGTGGGCCACAAATGACGTGACGAACACGTTAAAAAATGTGGCTGACCACTTTGAATGACAGGGGGGGGAGGGGCCACAATGACATAGCAGACCACATTTGTACAACTTATTTAGTTATACGAGTGGTGTTCCTCAAGGTTCCATTTTAGGTCTTCTCTTTTTCTTCGTTTGGTCTAATTAACTGGTGACCACGATTTCAGTTCAAAACTTGGCAGACAAACATTTTTGCAGCCATTTCCAAAAAAAGACTAGCGTGCTCATGATGTATAGAAGAACTTGGAGCCCTGTAAACACATTGGGAGGTCCTTGCGTTGACATTTTAACCTTGCTAGCAAACATAGAACACTTGGGTCCAAACTTGTGATTTGCATAACTGAGGTGTTCCTCAAAGCACTCTTTAAAGTCCTCTTCTTTTTGGCATTTAAAAAAAAAAAGTGATTTATGTAAGGTGTTGCTGTAGCTTGTTTATTTCAGATGTCACGTTCGCGGGTCGCGCAGTAGCAACGGTCGTGTTCCCGGGATTAGAGATGTCCGATAATATCGGGCTGCCGATATTATCGGCCGATAAATGCTTTAAAATGTAATATCGGAAATTATCGGTATCGGTTCGGCAATTATCGGTATCGGTTTCAAAAAGTACCATTCATGACTTTTTAAAACGCCGCTGTGTAGGGACAAGTACAGAGCGGCAATAGACCTTAAAGGCACTGCCTTTGCGTGCCGGCCCAATCACATAATATCTACGGCTTTTCACACACACAAGTGAATGCAATGCATTCGACGGACAAGTGTCAATGCCCTTCCTCCTTCGTCATCCCGTTGGCAAGCAACAACATTTGTCCGGGAGGGCGAGGGTCAAGCCAACCTCACCCCCACAAGACCAGACACTGGACAGCTAGGCGGGGCACGGGACTGGAGACTGCTGGCAGACCTGGGCCAGAGACTCTGCTTCCCAGGTGAGATTGCGTCCACCAACCTGCGGCCAGATCTTGTTCTGTGGTCAGCTTCGCTCAGGCTCGTGTACATCATAGAGCTCACGGTGCCCTGGGAGAGTGCAATGGAGGAGGCCTACGAGCGCAAGAAGTTGAGGTACACTAAGCTTGCAGCCGATGCGCAACAACAAGGCTGGAAAGCGAGGGTACGCCCAGTGGAAGTAGGCTGCAGAGGATTCGTGGCCACCTCAACATCCAGGCTCCTCAGGGAAATGGGAGTGCGAGGGAAGGCCCATCGACAGGCAGTGAAAGACCTCTCAAAAGCCGCTGAAAAGGGGAGTCAGTGGCTGTGGGTCAAGCGAAGGGACTCCACCTGGGCTTTCAAGTGAGTGATGCCATCTAGGGAGTGATCCTGGGACGCTGGGACTCACTGCTGAACCCTCTGGAGGTGTCGTGGGCCTATCAGCGAAACACTGAGGATGGGGGGCGCCCACTTGATAACCCAGAGGTTGCCTTCACTCACTTGACCATCCCACTAAGTCGCATAGGTGTCTCAAGTATGCATTAGGGGATTGTAACATCTAGTCCTACACAACAGATCTGATCATCTGGTGAACCAGTGACTGCTGTGAAAGGGCAGCTGACAACAAGGGAAAGACCTTGCGACGGCATGGAAAGACAGCTGGCAGGAGGGAATAGACCCCAACGGGGCTGCCATGGGCTAGCTACCCGTGGTGGCAGGATCCAGCACGAACGGTGTATGGGTTCCACCCAAACATGGCTACGAAAAGTTCTAAGAAGAAAATACCCCCTGAGTCAGCGAGAGCGGGGGCGGAAGATGGCTCATCGGCAGAACACCCGGTAACGAACACAGGAACGGAACAGACTACGAGTTTGATGATCAGCATACCTGAGGCTCCAACAGCCACAGCAGGACACAAGCTTCAGAGCTGCGTATGTGGTTGGACAAAGGTTACTTCCACCCAAGGCCTGAAAATACACCAAGGCAAGAAAGGGTGCCTAAAGAAGGGTCAACAGGGAACTCGCATCGACAGCTACTTTTTGAGAAGCAGGTCGAGTCAGTCGACTGAAGTTCAGCAGCAGGACAAACCCCACAGTCTGCAGGACATCAACACCCCTGTCCCTGAGGAGGCAGAACTAGGCACGGGAGAACAACCTGAACCCAACCCACTACGACCTGCAACGGAAAAGAAGATCCGGGGGCGAAGGCCATTTGTCAAGTGGCCAAAATCCTGCGACGGGACACTGTGGAAGGAGGTCAACACTGATCTCTGCAACATCATAGAAGGGATCAGAGGCACCGCCATGAAGAAGTTGGAGAGAATGGGGGATCTAATCTATGCCTATGGAGTGGAACGGTTTGGAGTGGTCGAAGGAAAACGATCTGCTCCATCAATCCCCACTAAGTCCAGAAGACAGACAGAAATAGACCGCCTAGTCAAGGAGAGGAGACAGCTGAAGAAGCAATGGAGGAAGGCCACAGAGGAGGAGAAGGAGGGCATAAACCTGCTGCAGGGAGAGATCCAGAGTAGACTTGCAACACTGAGGAGAGCGGAAAACCTTCTGAGGAAGCACAGAAGGAAGGAGCAAACAAGAACACGCTTCTACAAAGACCCCTTCAAATTTGTGAAGAGTCTGTTCACAAAGGAGAAGTCTGGAAGTCTCTCAGTGTCAAAGGCCAACCTGGAAGAACATCTGCAAAAATCCAGCACAGACGACCGACACCATGAAGAGGTTACACTCCCACCTGACATGCCACCAGTCAATCCACCAGAGCACGATCTAGACATCAGCCTACCCAGATGGAGTGAAGTAGACAAAACCGTGCGTAGAGCAAGGGCCGCATCAGCTCCAGGTCCCAACGGAGTTCCATACAGGCTCTACAAAAACGCACCAGATGTCCTGCGCTTCCTCTGGAAGCTGATGAGAGTCGTGTGGCAAAAGAAGGAGATACCAACTTCCTGGCGAAGAGCCGGTGGAATCCTTATCCCCAAGGAAAAGGACTCATCAGAAATCGGCCAATTCCGCCAGATCAGCCTTCTAAATGTCGAGGGAAAAATATTCTTCAGCGTGGTTGCTCATAGGCTGGCAGGATATCTGCAAAGAAACAACCTGATTGACACATCAATCCAGAAAGCAGGCATCTCAGGCTTCCCCGGTTGCATGGAACATACTAGTGTCATCTGGCATCAGATCCAGGTTGCCAAGAAGGAGAGAACAGACCTTTATGTGGTTTTCCTGGATCTCGCCAATGCCTTTGGCTCAGTCCCTCACAACCTCCTGTGGACAGCTTTCGACTACTTCAGGGTCCCAGCAGCTCTCACAACCCTTGTCAAGGCCTACTTCCAGGACGTCCAGCTATGCGTGACAACTGCCGAGTACACCACAGCATGGCAACACCTGGAGGTGGGAATCATGGCCGGCTGCACCATCTCCCCGCTGGCCTTCACCATGGCCATGGAGGTGATCATCCGGGCATCGCGATGGGTGGTTGGGGGACAGCTAATAAGACCTGGCCTGAGGCTGCCGCCTGTCAGAGCCTACATGGATGACCTCACAACACTCACCACAACCAAGGCTTGCACTGTACGGCTTCTGAGAAAGCTCCAAGAAAACATCGAACTGGCTCGCATGAAGATCAAGCCAAGCAAGTCCAGAAGCATCTCTATTGACAAGGGGAAACTGTCACACCACCGCTTTCACATTGGTGAGGAACCTATTCCAACAGTCTCCGAGAAGCCTGTGAAGTCCCTAGGTCGTTGGTATGATGCCTCCCTCAAAGACAAAGAGCAGGTAGATCAGCTCAGGAAGGAGGTAGCCAGCGGCCTGGAGAACATCGACAGAACCCTGCTTCCTGGCAAGCTGAAGCTCTGGTGCATGCAGTATGGACTACTTCCACGCCTATTGTGGCCACTAACCCTCTATGAAGTCCCGCTCTCTAAGGTGGAAAAGCTGGAGAGACTGGTTAGCTCATATGCAAGGAAGTGGCTTGGCCTTCCCAGGTGCCTCAGCAGTATTGGACTCTACGGCAAAGGAATGTTAGAACTGCCCATTTCCAGTCTCTCAGAGGAGTTCAAGTGCGCCAAAGTCAGACTGGAGATGATGCTACTGGATTCGAGTGATCCATTTGTAGCCCAAGCTGCCCCCATTCTGGCTACTGGGAGGAAGTGGACCCCACTGGCTGCAACTGAGCAGGCTAAAGCAGCACTCAGGCACAGAGACATTGTGGGCCGAGTGCTGCAGGGGAGGAGTGGTCTTGGCCTTGGGGCCAATACACCAGCCTGGAGCAAGGCCACTCCATCTCAGAGACGCAAGCTGGTGGTCCAGGAGATACGTCGGGAAGAGGAAGCAAGAAGGTGCGCACAAGCTGTGGCGCAGGCAAAACAAGGGCAGTGGATGACATGGGAAGGAGTAGAGAAGAGGAAGATCTCCTGGAAAGAGCTGTGGGAGATGGAGGCATTCAGGGCAAGCTTTACCATCAGGGCTGCCTACGATGTCCTGCCTTCTCCAAAAAACCTCAGCCAGTGGTATGGTGAAGACCCCACATGCCCTCTGTGTCCGAGTCCAGCAACACTGAAGCACATCCTGGTGGGCTGCAAGACCAGCCTCACCCAAGGCCGTTACACCTGGCGGCACAACCAGGTGCTAAAGTGTCTTGCAGCAGTGCTGGAAAGTCGACGGACAAGTGTCAATGCCCTTCCTCCTTCGTCATCCCGTTGGCAAGCAACAACATTTGTCCGGGAGGGCGAGGGTCAAGCCAACCTCACCCCCACAAGACCAGACACTGGACAGCTAGGCGGGGCACGGGACTGGAGACTGCTGGCAGACCTGGGCCAGAGACTCTGCTTCCCAGGTGAGATTGCGTCCACCAACCTGCGGCCAGATCTTGTTCTGTGGTCAGCTTCGCTCAGGCTCGTGTACATCATAGAGCTCACGGTGCCCTGGGAGAGTGCAATGGAGGAGGCCTACGAGCGCAAGAAGTTGAGGTACACTGAGCTTGCAGCCGATGCGCAACAACAAGGCTGGAAAGCGAGGGTACGCCCAGTGGAAGTAGGCTGCAGAGGATTCGTGGCCACCTCAACATCCAGGCTCCTCAGGGAAATGGGAGTGCGAGGGAAGGCCCATCGACAGGCAGTGAAAGACCTCTCAAAAGCCGCTGAAAAGGGGAGTCAGTGGCTGTGGGTCAAGCGAAGGGACTCCACCTGGGCTTTCAAGTGAGTGATGCCATCTAGGGAGTGATCCTGGGACGCTGGGACTCACTGCTGAACCCTCTGGAGGTGTCGTGGGCCTATCAGCGAAACACTGAGGATGGGGGGCGCCCACTTGATAACCCAGAGGATGCCTTCACTCACTTGACCATCCCACTAAGTCGCATAGGTGTCTCAAGTATGCATTAGGGGATTGTAACATCTAGTCCTACACAACAGAACTTGGTCAACAGCCATACAAGTCACACTGAGGGTGGCCGTATAAACAACTTTAACACTGTTACAAATATGCGCCACACTGTGAACCCACAGCAAACAAGAATGACAAACACATTTCGGGAGAACATCCACACCGTAACACAACATAAACACAACAGAACAAATACCCAGAACCCCTTGCAGCACTAACTATTCCGGGACGCTACAATATACACCCCCTGCTACCCCCACCTCAAACCCGCCCACCTCAACCTCCTCATGCTCTCTCAGGGAGAGCATGTCCCAAATTCCAAGCTGCTGTTTTGAGGCATGTTAAAAAAAGTCACTTTGTGACTTCAATAATAAATATGGCAGTGCCATGTTGGCATTTTTTTCCATAACTTGAGTTGATTTATTTTGGAAAACCTTGTTACATTGTTTAATGCATCCAGCGGGGCATCACAACAAAATTAGGCATAATAATGTGTTAATTCCACGACTGTATATATCGGTATCGGTTGATATCGGAATCGGTAATTAAGAGTTGGACAATATCGGAATATCGGCAAAAAAAACATTATCGGACATCTCTACCCAGGTTGCAAAGAGACGGCAGGACTTTGGCATAAGCAGCGAAGCAAAACAAAGAAGACGTGCCACTCAGAAGCGCAGGAAAAAACACAGAAATATCAGTGCGAGTTTAACAACTACAGAACTTTCAGCTGTCACTAACTAAGCTAGACATGAGGCGCATTTAGCAAGCAGTGAGCAACGTGAACGCACCTGTCGAACAATGGTATGGCGCCGGGTGAATGGTGAGACGGGCATAAAAAGGGCATGATTAGCTGGCGGCAGCCGGTGTGGATAATAATCAACAAACAAAAAGAGGTGTGTGAGCTCGAGCATTCAGAGCAACAAGAACGTAGAAGGACTAGTAGTGCTGGTAACCTAATACACACTAAACCAGTGATTCTCAAACTGTGGTACGTGTACCACTCGTGGTACGCGGGCTTTGTGATGAGTCTTTTATTTTCCTACAGTAAATTTAAACAGTGTTCCTCATCAAACTGTGTGTACTCATGTGGCCAAAATATTAAATATACCTTTTAAATTAAACCACTGCCTTGTTTTTATTGAATACTTAAGCTTACTGTGCTACTGTATTTCAATGTTGGTCATTATGGTGATACTTGGAGAGCCAAGTGTTTTCTGAGGTGGGACATGGTGAAAAATGTTTAAGAACCGCTGCACTAAACTAAGAAGAACATCAACAAAACCAACACAGGACATGTTCAGGTTCAGTAGTCATTTGCTCAACTTCTTTAGTTATTCTAGTGGGGTTACTCAAGGTTCCGTTTTAGGTCCTCTCTTTTTTTTTTATCATTTTGGCTACTCAACTAGTGGCCCGCGAGCACAGTGAAACAAACTCACATTTTTGCAGCAGATTCTTAAATACACTAGAGTTATTTTTTAATTTTTTATTATTGAGACAAAGATTATTCATGGCTTTAATATTGCTTTACATACTATGGTATATTATGTGTTTATTATTTATTTGTTCACTGTTATGTTACAGAGAACAAAGAAATAGGATAAAATTGCTCTGGCATGAAAGGAGTCGGATTACCATGAATTGATTAACGTGAACCCCGACTTAAACAAGGTAAAAAACTTATTCGGGTGTTACCATTTAGGGGTCAATTGTACGGAATATGTACTGTACTGTGCAATCTACTAATAAAAGTTTCAATCAATCAAAATTAAATAAGCTGTGCTTCTTGCTACTCCTTTTCGGACGTGCTGTAATGAAACAACCGGAAATATGTGATGCATTACATTGTATTGTACGCATGTTCAAAATAAAATGAGACTGAACTGAACTGAAGAGTGGTGTCATACAGATGATCTTTGACTTGCTTTTTTGCAGAAGATCCTTAAAAACAGCAGAGCGCTCCTGTAAGTCTGCAAAAATAAACAGACCAAAACCAAATGTCTCCTGTGGAGGACGCTGGTTCTTGTTGAACAGTGTTAGACCTTCAACTTGAGTACTTACAGAGCTTATCAAGGCGAGTCCATCTCCAAAGACAGTTATATCCTCTGCACCGTTATCTGAGTGAAGAGCACACACACTCTTCAACCCATGCTTAAGAATAAGCAGTGTCGTTTTTGCAGGAGCTTACTTAGATTCTTCAGTGGAACACAGTTGGGGAGATGGTTCTTGACTTGTTCCCGAGTAGCCATGTACATCTTCCTGCAGGGTTTGCATGGAAAGAAGTTATTTTGCACAAACATGCGACATAATGCAATGCAAAGTGAATGACGATTACCTCACATTGACCATCCTCTCGCCAAGCAGGACATAAATCAGTGTTACGCCAATTGTCATCAAGCCAAATGAATCCATGTCTAAATGGCGAATGGCAAACCGTACTAAAGGTGAGACGTAACCCTGCAGGGGAATATGGCAATCGTGTTGTGAAGCTTTGCGCTGTCACCTCATCTGCTCTTGCCAGCAAACCAAGAGAGAAAGTCAATAAAAGATAGGATTAGATGACCTTTTAACCTGCCGGTTGACGCTCAACGGGATGGCTTGTTTAGTCGTGCATCAATTCGTAGAAGAAATCAAGACCAGTGGCCTTCACCTGAGTAAACCAGGATATACATTGAAGGGGAAAATGGTTATTTGATCACATTTACTGATTGATTAATGCACTGTAAAGGGAAATATGCAGGATGCATAAATCAATAAGTAGAAAACACAGTAAGTGCCAGTATATCAAAGGTCTTTTTTGATGCAACCTTACCAAAGTCCCTTGTCTGGCTTTCATTAGTCTGGATTGTCATGTACATCGAAAGGGACAAGCGGTAGAAAATAGATGGATGGATAGTGTATATAGTCCCTCCCCCTCCCCATTTTTTTGTATATATTGTTTTTCAAATCACCTGACATGTATACTGTGTATATGTACATAATTTATCCATTTTTTTAAACATAATTTTTTATATACATGTTACAGGTTGTATAGATTTTATTATTGAATGTATCAAATGTGATGAATATATAATTGACCACAATGGAAACAAGCCTTTTGGCTTTTTGTGCCATCCATTTGTCTTTTTAAAGCATTACATGGATTCAATTCTTTAAGATGTCAATAAACTTCTCAATCAATCAATCAATCAATCAATCAAAGCTTTCAAATGTGTTTTCATTTCAACATGCCAGATACAAATTGTCTATTGAATTCAAATACATGTATTTCAAGATTATTTGTACCAACAAATGTTTTTTTAACCAGAGACTGTAATGCACAATACTAGTCCAAGGTTGACCCAAAGGAGGCTCCTTGATGGTTTTAAGGAGTTTGTGTGAGAAATAGTGATCCACGATCCATTTCTAATGCCATAATATCATTGACACTACAAGAGAAAACAGAGAGGAATACTTTTGGTTCAATATTGCTTTTATTTATGAAGAAGTTCCTGCTTGAAGGTCTTGAGAGGAATTACCCCTTGGGAAGACCTGGGACCTTTGTGGGTCATTTTATTGCCTTTAAAGATCACACAATGCAACAGAATGTTCATTTTAAAGGTTGGCCGAGTGAAATATGGCATCAGGAGTTGTTAAGAAATTCATATCAATATTTGCATTGTCCGTTCTAAGTTATTTTGAACACATGAGTGAGTGAGTATTAGGGTTGGGTATCGAGTATCGAGTATCGATTGGAACCGGGACTAACTTTCCGATTCTCCCGGAATCGTTCAAAAATTTAAATTTCGATTCCTATTTTCGATGCTGTCACGCCAATTTAGTCCGCCGACCGGTAAAAAATATGTCCGCCGAACCGGAAGAAGTAGCCGCTGAACACCAACGAAGAAGCGCCCACCGCCGGAAGTGTTAGCATAGCCGAGCGAGTCAGTCAAGGTCAAGCATGGATAGCGGGCGTCGGCGGTCGAAAGTGTGGCTTTACTTTACAAAAAAATTGAAATAACCGCGAAATAACAGAGCTCCATGTCCATCAAGAAACGAGTGGAGAGAGAGCTGCAGATGTACCAGGACGTTCCACCGATACTTATGTCTGACGACCCTGCTGCATGGTGGTGGTTCGGTGGAACCAACAAAAGACTTATCCTTTGCTGTCAGATCTCGCTTTTGGTGGACAAAATGAGACAAAGAAGGAGTGGAAGATTTTACATGTAAACAAACTGTTGCGTCACAGTCCACACTGTGTTGAGTTCAAGAACCGCCGAAATTAGTAGGACAAAACGATGTTCACCAAATACTCTCATCAGTGAAGCACACACACAAACACATTAAACAGTGGGCTTTCTTACAATCGGGAAAGTTTGTGTCATGTTTGTCCTCAAACAAAAAACATACTAAAACAAAACAATATTTTTCCCCCCATCTTTTTCCATTCTCAAATCCTTTTTTAAAAATGCTGTGGGTTGCTGACCCCCGATCCAGGCGATCATTCTGCCACCCCTTGCTGTCACAATGTGTTTCTGTGACTATAGCACAGTCAGCGTTGTGGTATATTACTGGCAAAGGAGACGGTGGAGGAATGACCTGCCTTTGTGTAACGTACGGCAGATACTGCAAGCTGTCTTGTGTTTTAACAATAAATTGAGTAATCAAACACCAGTCAACATTTTTCGTACCATTTTTGATATGCTTGCATGTTTAGATTGAAAAGATTTCCAACCAAATCCTACCTAATTTTTAACCTGACTCTCGCCAGATCCCTGTAGTTTGCTGAGCTACTTGTGTGGAGCTCAGGGAACTACAAGGATCTGGCGAGAGTCAGGTTACCTAATTTTCCCATGAAACTCTAATCTGGCTGTGAGCAGGCTACTGTATTAACACATTTTGTTGTAAATTACACAACTTATATTCATATTGGGGTTAATCACCCACATGTGCTCCCACCTCTGTAATATTCATAGCCAATGAATACCCTATGTTGGATGAGTGGCATTTTAATCAGGCATCTGTTTAGGCAACTACATACTCAAGGTGGCCCGGTAGGGGTCCTGGCTTGGAATGAGGAAGTCAGTAGACAACACAGCTAACGGTAGAGAAGTTGGATAGAGATGACCTGTTGGAATAAAAACACAACTCAAAGCCTGAAGAAATCGTCCTGCAGTTTATTCCATACATGGGAATATTACATGGTGTCAGAATAGAGGAGCAGAACAGACACTAACATGGAACCGACATGAGTGCCGTCGCCCCGCATGGATTGGGACTCTCTCGATTTACCGGGAGAATGGAGAAAGTTCAAGCAGCATGTTGGACTGATGTTTTCCGGCCCGCTACAAAGCAAAGGTGAAGCGGAAAGATGCAGCTATTTACTCCTGTGGGTAGGAGAGAAAGGGCGAGACATTTTTAATACGTGGGTCCTGACTGCGGAGGAAGTAAATGTACTGACAGGGTACTACGACCGTTTTGAAGCATATGTAACACCCAAAAAGAACACAATATTTGCTAGATATAGGTTCCAGGAAAGAGTGCAGAGACCTAGTGAATCATTTGAGCAATTCGTGACCGGATTGAAGCTGCTAGCAAAGGATTGTGATTATGCGAACAGGGATGAGATGGTCAGAGACCACGTTGTGTTTGGGATACATTCAGCTAAAGTGAGAGAAAAGCTCTTAAACGTTGGATCCGAGTTAACGCTAGACAAAGCCATAGATATAGCTAGATCACACGAGTTAACCCAGACGCAGACTAAGGCTCTCAGCGGAGTCACCAGTAGCCCGCGTGAACAGCAGCTAGTACATGCGGTACACTGGCGCGCATCAAACGGTGCCGCAGAGAAAACGGAAAACATGCGAGTAAGTGATAGAGGCGCAAAACGGACAAGGAACTGTAGCTACTGTGGTAATAAATGGCACAGGAACTTAGACGACTGCCCAGCTAAAGGAAGACAGTGTGCTAAATGCTCAAAACTAAATCATTTTAGTGCCGTTTGTAAATCTAGCCAGTACACCAGGAAGACAGTGCATGAAGTAAGCCAAAGCCCTGAGTCAGACACAGACGAATTCTTTGTAGATGCAGTTCAGAGAGAGCGTGTTGCAGAAGTAGAGCAGGCTTTTGCATGTATTGAAATGGGCAAGCAGGGAACAGAGCTGAGGTTTAAGCTAGATACTGGGGCCTAGGTTAACATAATTCCTCTGAGAGAGTACCACAGCCTTAAACAGGAGTCTAAGCTTCAACCCACCACACGCAGACTGACAGGCTACGGGGGAGAACAGCTAAAAGTAAAAGGCACATGCACAATAAATTGCAAATATAAAGCATGCTGCATGATGTTGGACTTTTACATCGTAGAAACGCAAGCGCCCCCTGTGCTAGGTCTACAAGCATGCCTGGACATGGATCTCATCAAGTTAGTGCTGTCAGTCACTGCGCCGCCGCCGCTTGAGAAAAAGACAGTGATGGAGGAGTTTAGTGACGTGTTCAAAGGGATCGGATTATTTCCCGGGGAATGCAAAATCCACCTGGACCCGAACGCAATACCCGTGGCGGCCCCTCCAAGAAAACTTCCACAGAAGCTACGCTGTCAACTAAAGGTAGAGCTACGAGAGATGGAAAACACACACATCATCGCCAAGATAACTGAACCAACAGAGTGGGTAAATCGGCTAGTGGTCGTCGAAAAACCACGGACAGGCAAGCTCAGAGTATGCCTGGACCCTAGAGACTTGAACAAGGCCATTATGCGCCCGCACTACCCACTACCAACACTGGAGGACATCACGTCTGAGCTAGCCGGAGCGCGCTACTTCAGCGTAATGGACGCCCGCTCAGGATATTGGGCCATCAAACTGTCAGAGGAATCGTCCAAACTCACAACGTTCTGCACGCCGTTCGGGCGTTACCGATTCCTGCGGTTACCATTTGGACTCATCTCAGCACAGGACGAATTTCAGCGGAAAATAGACGAAACCTATGAGGGCCTTGACGGCGTACTCGCAATCGTTGACAACATCCTCATTTACGGAGCGACCAGGGAGGAGCATGACAGAAGGCTCCGTACTATGCTGCAGAGGTCACGGGAGAGAGGAGTCCGGCTCAACCCGGAAACGAGCACCGTTGGAGCCACTGAAGTAAGTTACTTCGGGCATCGGCTCTCAGCAGACGGTCTCTAGCCAGATCCAGACAAAGTATCCGCCATCAAGAACATGGAGCCGCCAAAGAACCGGGCAGAGCTAGAGACTGTGCTAGGCATGGCCAAGTACCTGGCCAAGTTTGCCCCCTGCCTCTCCGAGGTGAACGCGCCCATGCGACAGCTGCTGAAGCAATCCAGCGAGTTCCTGTGGGACAAACAACAGGACGCAGCGTTCCAGAAGATGAAAGACGTGCTCACCATAGAACCGGGCCCAGTCTTGGCCTATTTCGATCCGGAGAAACCTCTCAGTCTACAGGTGGATGCTTCGAAGTACGGGCTCGGAGCCGTGCTGCTCCAAGAGGGCAGACCCATCAGCTATGCGTCCAAATCCCTTACAGACAGTGAGATCAACTATGCGCAAATAGAGAAAGAAATGTACGCAATACTCTTCGGCTTCAAACGTTTCCACCAATACGCCTACGGGCGCCATGTCCTTGTGGAATCGGATCACAAGCCACTCGAGTCGATTTTGAAGAAACCCCTTGCTGCAGCCCCTCCGAGGCTACAACGTATGATACTCCAGCTCCAAAAGTATAGCTTCACAATCGAACACCGTCCTGGGAAGGACATCCCGGTCGCTGACACACTCTCCAGAAAATCCCTAATCTCCCACGGCAACGACAACCTTAGTGAAGGAATGGACTGGCAGGTGCACATCGTGTACCACAGCTTGCCGGTGAGTGACCCTAAACTGAAAGAGATTGCAGCAGCTACAGAGAATGACACACAGTTCAGGCAGCTGAGCCAGGTGATACTGTACGGATGGCCGGAGAAAAGAAAACAATGTCCCCAGAGTGTGTCTGCGTTCTGGAACCACCGGGACGAGCTGTCAAAAACGAATGGAATTATTTTCAAGGGAGAGAAGATCGTCATTCCAGCCAGCCTCAGAGAGGAGATGCTGTCAAAAATCCATGCGAGACATATGGGAATGGAGAAATGCAAACATAGAGCCAGGGACATCATATTCTGGCCAGGGATGAGCAAAGACATAGAGGTCATTGTGGAGCAATGCTCTGTCTGCCAAGAACGACGCCCAGCAAATGCCAAGGAACCCATGATACCACACCGGATCCCGGACCGGCCCTGGCAAGTAGTTGGAACGGATCTCTTCATGTGGAACAACCAGGACTACCTGGTAACTGTCGACTATTACAGTCGTTTCTTTGAACTAGACAAACTCACCAGCACCACGTCAACCGCAGTCATTCACAAGCTCAAGGCAAGTTTCGCCAGACACGGCATCCCAGAGACCTTGGTCTCAGATAACGGCCCCCAGTATACGTCCAAGGAGTTTGAGTCCTTCACAAAGTCATGGGAGTTCAGGCACGTCACATCGAGCCCATTTTTCCCACAGAGTAATGGCCTCTCAGAGAAATCAGTACAGACCGCCAAAGCTCTCATGGACAAGGCCAAAACTGATGGACGAGACCCATATATCAGTTTTTTAGAATATCGAAACACACCAGTCGACAATTTCAAATCACCAGCACAGTTGCTGATGAGCCGCAGGCTACGCTCCATCCTGCCAATCACCGACCAGCTGTTGCAACCAGAGATCGTCAGTCACCAAGAGGCACATGCAACGCGAGTAAAGAGACAACAACATCAAAAGAGATACTTCGACAGGTCAAGCCGGCCACTACCACCACTACACAGTGGAGAGCCCATCAGACTCCAGGAACAAGGGCACTGGAAGCCAGCAGTGGTCGTGCAGCCTGCTAACACCGAACGATCATACATCATCCGCACTCCAGAGGGACAGGTGTATCGCCGTAACCAGAGACACCTCCGAAGCACCAAGGTACACCACTCTCACCCACCTGAACCGACCTCATACTCACCTGACGACAACACACCGGAAGAAAACCACGCACCTGTCACACACACAAGTGAAGAAATGGACTTGCCTGCTTCGCATGCACCAGAACTGTCATCTGATTCAGAAACAGAGGCTTCATACAGCACCAGGTCAGGCAGAGAGGTAAAGCCTCGAGCCATTTTGGACCTGTCAATTGTAAAGGGTGTACGCCGAACGCTGCCCTGAAAAAAAAACAAAAAAAACCCCCCAAAAAACGAATGTAACCTTATATGTGTAAGCTGAAACCGTCATATTTATCGGTGATTCTGATTATTTGTTGGGAATTTACAGTCAAGACTATTCACAAATGTGCTTGATATGTTCATACAATATCTTCTATTACAGTGCAATGCATACTGCATATGGGTTCACTGCCGCACTAAAATGTTGAATGATGCATTCTGGTATTGAGACACGTTAGACCAGGGGTCACCAACGCGGTGCCCGCGGGCACCAGGTCGCCCGTGAGGACCAGATGAGTCGCCCGCGGGCCTGTGCTAAAAAAAAATAAATAAAAATTTTTTTTTTTTTTTTTTTTTTTTTTTCTTAATTAAATCTACATAGAAAAAACACAAGATACACTTTCAATGAGTGCATCAACCCAAACAACCTCCCCCACGCACACTCATCCACACCCACTCACACAAAAGGGGTTATTTCTTTCTGCTACCAATATTCTGGTTCCCACAACATAGACAACACATCTGCAAGGGACACAGTCCCTGAAGCCCACATGATTGTATAGGCTGCTGGTCCACTAACATTTTCATTAATTACTATTTTTTATGTAATTATTTTTATATTGTTTTACTTTCTTTTTTATCCAAGAAAATGTTTTTTATTTATTTATCTTATTTTATTTTATTTTTAAAAAAAGGGCCTTATCTTCAACAGACCAGGTTGTCAATGAAATTAGATTTGTTTAAAGGGTTTTTTAAACCAGTCCCAGTCCAGATAATGTCCAAGTCGGACTCAGCAACACACACCTTCATTCATGTACACAGAAAAAAATTAGGGAACACAACAGATTGCATATAATTTATAAACAAAATTACATTTTCAAAATAAGCATTTATGTACAGTCCAGATTATGTCCAGGTCACTCAAATTAGGAAACACAACAACAGATATCATATAATCTATAAACATAATTATACTTTCAAAATAAGCCTTTGAGGACTTCTCATCTTTTTTTTAATGTTTTTTGGCATCATTATCGTTTTCAACCATGTAACTTTCTAAAGTTAGAAAATACTGAATAAATGTTTTAAAGAAAGTAATACTAAGTGAATATCTGTTTTTGGCCTTAAAAATAAACATTTTACCGAGTACTATAATTAAATTGACTAAATCATGACCAAACAAATGCAGGGTGGATTCAGGCTCCTGACAACAAAATCGGCAATCATCTGACTCTGTCATATTCCATAATTTTAACATTTTCCCTGTGGGTAAGAAGTTATAAATAATTTTAATTTGAAAATAACGATTTTGCACATCGATAGTGGTTTTATAGATTAGTTTGAATATGGCATCCCATGGCAACGGGCTGTCAAAAAAGTCCTCCCATTTTCCATTTGTGTTGTATGAGGCAGCCTTCAAAGATTTCTTTATTAAATAAAAATTATATATTTTTCTATTTATTTTAGTTCCTTTTTGCCAACTAGAATTTCTTATTAGAGGTTTACAAACTAATAATTTAGTAGTTCCATAATTAATTATTTGTTTCCATCTTTTCCCAATTACTCCAGTTAGTTGATAAAATGAAAAGCTTGAGCAAGCATCACCATACATAGCTCTAAATTCATCATACTTCATAATTTTACCATTGTCATTGATAATATCGTTGACAAAAATTATTCCTCTTTCAAACATATTTTTCCAAAAGAAAGGCTTTCCATCTATTACAATATTAGAGTTCATCCATATTAACTTCTGCAAAATATCGTCTCTTTTTTCTGGCACATAAAATTGAAAACACCACTATGAGTGGATTGTTTCCTTTATGAACCCCGCCATGTTTCCCAGCAGACTCTCTGGGAGGGGATCACTTGTAAAAAAAGGATACAATTTATTTTGATATAGTACATGTTTTTTGTCCAACAGGACATTTGTGTACCACTCAATGTTTAAATACATCTTTGGAACAATTGATGCTTTTAAAGACAGACACATAGCTTCAAAGTTGAGAAGTTTCAGGACCCCATATTCATACTCTTTGTACAAAACCTTTCTTTTAATCTTTTCTGGTTTGCCGTTCCAAACAAAATCGAAGACCCTCCGCTCATAAATCTTAAAAAAGTTTTGTGATGGAGCTGGTAATGACAAAAACAAATAAATAAATTGAGGAATAATTAACGAGTTGGCAATAGACATTTTACCATACAAGGTTAGGGATTTCCCTTTCCATAATTGCATAATTTTGTCCAGCTTTCTTAGTCGATTATCATAATTTACTGAGCCTAGATCTTCCAGATTTTCTGGGACAACAACACCAAGTATGTTAACTGGTCCATCTGTCCACAAAACAGGCACTTTGCATTCCATTCGAAAGGACGTTCCCTTTAGATTTCCGATCCTTAACATTTGACATTTATCATAATTAAGCTTAAGGCCAGATTGCTGTGAAAATATGTCCAAAAGATTAGGAAGGTTCCGCAAACAATGAGGAAAAATCTTATCTTTGTGAATCAGCCTTTTCTGACATGAACTTCATCAAGAACAAACACAGAACACGCCTCACTGATGCACATCTGCAAGACTCACTCAGAGTTGCAGTGTCAAGTTACACACCAGAGTACAACACACTAGTTAACAGCATGCAATGCCAGGCTTCCCACTAACTGACAAAGAAACAGATAACAGATTTGTTGTCCAGTTCAAAGTGTGACATGATTTAAAAATTTGAGAGTTGACTTTTGTATTTTACATGAGTTATTATTTGTACAAACATGGTGCAAAGTAATTCATGATTTGTTAAAAAATGTTAGTGGCTGGCTAGTTAAAATGGGATATTGTGATTTCACAAGACTGTCTTAGAAGTGATCATTTGAAAATGTTCAATTTGAAAAATGTGCACTTAGAGAAAATATAAAAATAAAGTGTTGCATATTGATGTTAATCTGTTTCTATATATATTTATTGTGAGAAATCATTAAGATGATCAGTGTTTCCACAAAGATAAATATCATTAATTATTAATAATAACAGAGTTAAAGGTAAATTGAGCAAATTG
The DNA here is from genome assembly GCF_033978785.1 of Entelurus aequoreus. Taxonomy (NCBI): domain Eukaryota; kingdom Metazoa; phylum Chordata; class Actinopteri; order Syngnathiformes; family Syngnathidae; genus Entelurus; species Entelurus aequoreus. The sequence goes on from NC_084741.1 coordinate 36,788,167, forward strand.
GCTACTTCTGGCAATTTATTTAAGTGTATATCTAACTGGTAGCCCTTCGCATTAATCAGTACCCAAGAAGTAGCCCTTGGTTTCAAAAAGGTTGGTGACCCCTGCGTTAGACCGATACCTGTGTAAGTTCTTCACTACGTTCCAGTCCTTTTATAATACCGTTTTGGACTAACCAGGTACCTCACACAGAATCTGTCTATTGTGCCATGTTTATTCATTTAATATTTGTTCCCAGTTTACTTACCTGATATGATGCTATTGTATGCATACATGGTACAGGCAGCACTTTACTATTTCGTTTTGTTTGTTTCCATAAAAAGGGGGATGTAATATTCATAGCCAATGACTACCCTATGTTGGATGAGTGGCATTTTAATCAGGCATCTGTTTAGGCAACTACATACTCAAGGTGGCCCGGTAGGGGTCCTGGCTTGGAATGAGGAAGTCAGTAGACAACACAGCTAACGGTAGAGAAGTTGGATAGAGATGACCTGTTGGAATAAAAACACAACTCAAAGCCTGAAGAAATCGTCCTGCAGTTTATTCCATACATGGGAATATTACAACCTCTTCTAAAGTTTTACATATCATTGCAGAGACTATCTTTTCAGCACTAATATATGTCCTGTCCCCTGCGTTTTGGCCACATCAATCTTCTTTTTAACCATCTTCCTAAAGTCCGACCATTTGACTTTTACTTCAGCCTATGTGCTGTTCTTGGAGCCCACAGCATTGACTGGCTCAGCCTGCACACGCTATTCCACTCACTCGTCTTTTGTTCGCTCGAAACACGAGAAAGAAGCTCCTCCAATTGAATTCTGATTGGGCTGAGTGTGCAGCTCTCAGGCACATGACTAATTTCTAAATGAATTGCATATTTATAAGGGGGCGTGGTGGAGGCGTATTCAGCCACGCAAACATCTGTGGTCAATTCCAAGTTGATTGGGATGTAACAAAGAAATGTGCCTGCACACACTTTAATGCTTCTGAATTTTTTCTTGCTTACGTACTTTCTAAATTTGAACGTACGCCTATATTTAGTAGAAATCCAGGCAACTCTTCATACCCTGGTCTTTCTCACCTACATTAGCTTTAGCGTTCTGGACCAAAAATCACTCACTTTACTTCTGGCTAGTGCAAGCATGTGATTTGACCACAATGAAAAATTCTGAAAAAACTTCCGGGGGTCTGGGGGACGAAGGTGGTGGGGGGATAAGCTCCTGGTTTTTCACCAATTTAACATGCTAAAATTAACAAAGACAGCACCATTTGAAGAAAATATTTTAGTGTTTAAAGACATGAAAACATCATTAATAGAACATACACAACCCAATTATCCTAATGAATCACTGTGTATGGTTCAGTCCCAACAGTATTTAGTCACTAATATTTACATCTTGTGTTCATTTCACATCCACAGGTGTCACATTGATCAGTGTTATTATCTACAGTTTATTTACAGTATTACCACATTACTTCAGTTCATGTAATGTAAACATGTCATTCTTTTCGCCAAAATAGGATATACATTTATGAAAATAATTAAACATGTTTAGTATTGTTTACTCATATTTGAAAATAGGAAATAATAATAATGTGATGACACTGACATATTGCATGAAACAAGTGTGAAAATATTTACCTTCAAGATTGTTACACCACTGACAATAGTTTCAACAGACTACATAAGAACTTAATATTACAAAATAGTATTATATGCACATTTATTTCAAATAAATTGTTAACTGGAATCAATAATGCGACTCTTTGAATTTCTGTAATTTCATAATATATTTTCATGTGGCTTTTTATTTTTAGAAAAACCCATTTATATTTCGCTAAGCAATAATTGGTTAATATTTAAAACAAACATGCGTATTTCGCAAGCAAATATTTTTTAGCTAACCTCATTATTAACAACCCTGTCTGCAACTGAAGTTGGTGGATATTTCCTCTCGATGTCTACGGCAGTTGTCGATGTAAACAAAGGATGAAGTCCGTAAGGTTTGCTCACTTTCGGTTGACATCCAAAAGTACCAGCTAGTGAAAAGTTTGTTTTCCTTGCTTCAAGTTGTTTCATATGTTTTTGGCGTTTCGCATGTACTTCCAAAGCCTTGAAACCTCGTGATCCATAGTCAATAGTATCATGCCACCACGTGCACAAAACCTTTCCGGGACGATCGATTTACCGAATAAAATCACAGAACAAAGTCGTAACTTTCTTCTTCCCAACAGTATCAGTGATTTCCCTTTCCTTCCAGTCCCATCGAAACTTATTTTTGACATGTTTATCAATTTCTTTTACTCGTAAAGCGTCCTTTCTCTCGAGAACCGACATTGTTTACATATGGAAAACGGCCGTAGTAACCATTATGAATGATGACGTCATCATTCATAACCGATGTCCTGATTGGTCACAAGGAACATATCGACCAATCAACTACGGCGTAATATAAACTACGTCTCGAATCTTGATTTAGGGTCGGAAAAAAACCGGAGATAATTTTTTTTCCCCCCGAGATTAAAAAAGACGGAATTCCGACTTTAGACGGAAAAATCACATGCCTGGGCTAGTGTTACCATATCTGAGTTATTGTATAGAAATATGGGGAAATGACTACAAAAGTACACATTCAGTGTGTTACAAAAGAGGTTGGTTAGAATGATGTTGGATATCGAGAACATTTAAACTCTTTATTTATTGAATCAAACATATTGAAATTCAATGATTTGGTGCATTTGCAAACAGCTAAAATGATGCAAAAAGTAAATATAACCTGCTACCCAAGAATTTACAAAAATTCTTCTCAACAGAAGGAGGATAATAACTTCAGAGAAAAATCTCATTTAAAACATTTGTATGCATGTACAACACTCACAACCTTTAGCATATAAGTATGTGGAATACAATTATGGAATGGATTAATGAACAATGTACTAATACGATCCAGTTTAAGCAACTGTTCACTCAAAGTGTTCACAAAGTTAAAAAAAAGAATCCTGATAAACATTTGAGCCTTAATAAAAAATGAGATCATCTCTTTATGTAAACTAATTACTTAACTATTTACTTATGCATTAGTCTATTTATTTATTTACTTAGTCATTTATTTAACTGTTGTGTTGCAGATTTTAGTACAAGCAAATGTGTTTGAAATTGCTATGAAACAAAAAGGGGTAGGATTAAATAGGCTCTGCTTCCTCCTACTCCTTTTCGGACATGCCAGAATGAGAAACTGGAAACAATGTGTGTGATGTCTCATATTATATTTGTATACATGTTGGAAATAAACTAACACCCTATCCATAACCTGTCCATCAATGAAAAGCTGCTGGAAAACGTATCTAAAGCAGACCGAGACTGACGTAATTTTTGTGTTTACCTTAAATATTGTGTGCAGGATATAAAAATGGTAAGAAAGGTTTCCTATTTTTAATGTGGAGAAGACAATTTCCAGTTACCAGCTTATGACTTACTCAACAAAAGAGGCCTTACAATTAGTGTTCAAAACAATAAATTCCTATCACCATCTATTTTACTTTCTTTACTCGTCTTATTCGTGAGCCATCTGGTATTCTGTTACAATTTACACTCACTGCCTACTCCAAATCACAGCATAAGGCTTTATGAAACACTGAGCCAATGAGCAGTTTGCCTCCATAGGTTGTAGCTACAGAGGAACCTATGATCACATGACCATCATCAGCATACACCTGAGTCACCAGTGGTTCGTCGGAGTGAATGTCCTGGATGCGGATAACCTAGAAGTAATGACATCATGGTAAATAAATAACCATCTTGAACTAGATTTAAAATAGTTTATAAATGAATAAATGCACGAGGATTTGAACAGTTGACTGTTGTAAGATGTTCCACCACATACCTCTGATCCAGCTGGATCTTCAGGGTCACACTTCAAAAATTTCCATGCATTGGGGTGGCAGCCCATCCAAAGGTCACCTGTGTGAGGGTTGTTGCGTTTGACCAGATGTTCCTCCAAGTGGGATGTAAAACGCTGGTCAGTCCCAAGTTCCTTAATGACATATCAACTGAACTCAAACGTACCACCAAGCACAGAAAAGGTATTTTGTAATTTTATTGTCAAAGCTTTGGCAATAATGAGACCAGCCTCGAACAACACATACAAATGCGCAGCCCAAGTTGATCTGAAAACTTCCCGGAAAGCCCTCTCCTCTTCAGTATCTCCCCCCGCCCTCACTTGTCTCACCTCAAACACATGCTCATTGTCTCTTATCTTGAGTCGGCCTGGGAAGCACAGGAAGGAGGAATTCCTCCTCTCTGCCTTCTACTTCAAGGCCGGCCCAAGTGCGAGCACTTTGTCATGGGATGAAAAGAAAAGCAAAGAGTACAATATGGAACATTAGCTATATGTAATATGACTATGAAAATTAATAAGTAACACAAAATATGGATATTTGAAGATATATATATATCTTTCAATTCCCCCTTCAGATCTTATCCAAAAGATCTCTCCTACGAGAGCAACACCTCTAAAGCACGCCCTACATTAAAGTAGGTGCTGTTTTGGTTTTCGAGTAAGCTATCGATAAACAATCAAACCATAGTTACATGGGAGAGAGAAGGAGGGAGTCGACGTTAATGTCGTCATTGTCAGGGAAGGAAACTAACAGTCCCTGAAAGTCACCACTATGCTTGACCCCCTTCAGTGACATAGCAAGCCCAGAACCAGGGTGGGGTTGACCTTTGACAGCTCTAACAATGATGCGGGTGCATAGAGACCTAGCACAAGGGGCAATAAAGCATCCGCATGAGGTTATGACGGCCAAGAAAACTCCAATGGAGACCAGGGCCGACTTAATTAGGTCAGACCACCTGCCAAAGGTGTTATGAAGCCAATCTTTAAAGGGGTCAGAGACACCGGAAACTTCAGTAAGTTCTTAGGCTCTGAGGCCTTCTAAGGCGCTCTGGACCGAGCCATCGGGGGCAGCATTGTTAGGAATGAAGGTACAGCATTGGTCACCAAACATTGCACACACACACCTTCTTCCTTGGCTAGGATGCGGTCAAGGGCTATTCGGTTCTGGATGGCCATGAGGGAGGTCGGGGCAAGTTGTTCAGCAAGTCCCTCAACGGCGTCACGAGTCAGGTTGGTCAGTCTCAACAGATTATAAAAAACATAGTTAATGCGTTCTACATTTTTAGTAGCAGTCACAGGGAAAATAGCACCAATGATAGGAAGGTTCTCGAAACCTGCACAGGATTCACACCACAATTTGTGTTATGAGGGGACCCCTCTTGGTTGTCCAATTGCATCAAAGTAAACACCATCAGGGTTTCTCATCAGATCAAAGGAGCCCTTTACACTCCTCCGAGATAAAACATGGCGGCGTCGGCGAGAAGTTAGAGAGGCCGCTGAGAAAGGAGTTACAAGGGGAGTTAATTTGGTACCCACTAGGGTGAGTGGGGTCACCAGTCTAACCATAGCACAAAGCCCTACGGATAACGTTGGGATTCTAATGTACAATCTGTGCTCCCCACAATACCAGAATAAGTCAGCTCGTGCCCAAGGGCCTATCCTTGAGCCATCTATCAGTGTGGTGCACCAGGAAGGGTTAATGTCACCCAATTTGTTGGGGGACGAAGAGGGTCCTTTGAATTGAAAACACGTGTAATTCAGCTTTTGGGCCACAAATGGAAGAAGTCGGGTGGAATTGTCAACAGGAGGGTACACACTAGCCAACAAATCGCACCCTGGTGGCGTGGGTTCAGAGAACAAGGAAATAAGACAGTTTGAGCCATTTATGTCAGTCAACTTAAAAGGGGCGGGGTAAGTGTGGGGAAAAGGACGTCCAGCGGAACAAGCAACACAGTCACCCAGGTTTTGGCATCCACCTGAGCCACAGGTTTACCTGTACCCGCTCCTAAGGTCAAAGTTACCAGGCCTTCGGTGGTGATGTCATTAGCACGCACAGATGTGAGAGCCTTTGAAACACCACCAAGGTGGGGTGGTACTTTAGGTGCTACAGAGGGTGTAGAGGTAGTTAACGCCCTCTCAAGGACATTAATTTTAATAATTCCTTTAGAGTCTGTATCAGTCAGGTCAACCCCCAAAACAACATAAAAGGGACGATGGGCACCACTTACCAGCGTATGTTGTCTGCATCCGACACCAATGGTTCAGGGTTGAGTCGTCACAAATATAGAGGTTATTACCACGGTAATAGCTATTGTGTCCCCCGTAATTAATCACACTGCACAGGTCAAAAAATAAGTCTTGCTATCCCCTTTTACCCAGTCTATTTAAAGTCCGCTGTTTGTTCTAAGACACTTGTCAGTCACTGTCGTCGGGAAGGAAGGACTGAGGCACAAGAACAGTAGAACAAGCCTAAACACCAATCCGTCAGGAAATACTTCTGGGCGTAACATCCTGCTTTTCGTCTATCAAAATCAGAGTAATTCAGGTAACGAAACGGGGATAAACATCAAACTTTTCACTTAATATAACGACACAGATAGTTATGCTGAAAACAAGCAAGAGAAATTGGATAACTTCGAGTATAAAGGCTGGTCTCAAATAAGGATATACAATATAGAAGTTAAAAAGAGTAATATAGGTAGAAAATCTCTCTCTCAGCGTCGTCTTCTGGGCTGTAGGATTATGTGTGTGTAATTAAAGCCTCGCTCTTCTATGACCTAGAGGGGGAGAGGTTACTAGCACGGTCACCCCTTATGTGTGTTACTTCGTTAACACACACACTAAAAATGAGTCGTTTTCTGCTCCCGTTCTTCTTCTGCTGCCTCAGGCTCAAAAGGCACTGCTAGGGGGTCGAGTGGGGCAGATGATGTGGCTATGTCAGCAATGACATCCGCTGGTGATCTGTCAGGTTCTTCAGCAGGAGTGCAGAGGGAGAGGTGGTACCAGGTGTCCCCTTTACCAGCTAGTCGAAGGGCGTGAGACGTCCGTTCCACGACCTTGAAGGGACCAGTCCACCTGGGCTCCGTCCACTTGCGTTTGATGACCTAGATCTTGACCCTCTCAGCGGCCGGAAGGGAATCTGGAGTGGCGGGCTGTCATCCTCGTATCTGTACAGAAGAACTGGCACACAAATTCTGCATTTTTTGTGTAAAATACCATTTTGGTTTTACGCTGAGTCCTCCTTCCATGGCGGCTGCTGGTCCTGGGCTGACCTGTATGCAGCTCATAGGGTGAAAAAACTCAAAGGGCGGTAAAACCGTTTTATTCACGGACCTTCGAATGATCATTAACGCTAATTGCAACATGTCCATCCAATTAAATTTGGTCTGTGCACAGATTTTAGCCAATTAGTTTTTAATGTTCTGGTCCATCCTTTCAACCTTACCTTGGGACTCAGGATGGTACCCCAAACCTGTGTTCTAGTCCGAAAGCCTTTTCGACCAAGGCTAAGTGAGGTTTTTTTTTTGTTTGTTTTTTTTTTAAATGGTTGCCGTTGTCTGACCTAATCTTTTTGGGGAAACCATGTCGGGGTACAAGGTCATTCACAAGTCATTTAATTACTGGTTGCATCCTCTTTTGAGGCTGTTGTTGCTTCCGGCCAACCACTGTAATTGTCAACACAAGTCAGTACGTACCTTTTCCCTTGTACCGTATTGATCATATCAGTGAAATCAAAGACTATACATGGTTCACCCTCACCTCCTCCATATTCTAAATTTGATCTACTAAACTACTATCGATGTGTAAAATTGTTATTTTCAAATGAAAATTAGTTATAACTTCTTACCCACGGGAAAAACGTTAAAACTATGGAATGTGTCAGAGTCGGATTATTGTCGATTTTGTTCCAAGGAGTCTGTATCCACCCTCACTCACCCCCTTCTGTTTCTGAAAAAGGACTGTGTTAGTCATACTATCACTTTCAGAAACATCTAAGAAAAAGGTCAGCTAATAGTCAAGTAGCGGAGGACAAGTCATGTTTGAGGTCAATGATAGTCTCTTTAGCCTCTGTGGTCCACTGGGGGGTGGTGTTAGGGTAGGGGACCCCTTAGCAATATCACAAATAACTCAAACTCCACTAAATATGCTTATATTTTATATTGTCACAAATACTAGAAAAATACTAGCCGTATGGCGGATGCTTTATCAATAGTATTTTGAAATTTTACCACACCTGGTGGCCCCAATAATTCATTAAGTCAAGCTCATGTTGTAGAAAGTTGAATGATGCAGACACGTTTGTTACTGAATACTTTCTATCAGACTTCTGTCTTGACGACTATGTGTATGTAATGAGCAACTATAACTATTTGATATGCTTAAATGTGTAATGTGTCGTTTTAGCTCAGCTGTTGTGTAGCTGCTAGCTCCTCGTAGCCTACAGGTGTCTAAAGTGCAGCCCATAGTTATGTGTTTAACATAACCATGGGCTAAACCTAAACAATTGAAAATGTGGTATTTGGGTGTCGGTGTAATGTTTGGCAGCTACGCCGTGTCTTATCATTGGACCTAAGTTCTTTGGTTTTGTAGGCGAGACAGAGAGCAAGGGAACAATGTGGGACACAATTGTGTCCATCTTATACCATGCTAGTTGTTTCAAAGATAGGTCAACATGAGCAACCACACCTTGAGTTCCAACATATATAAATATACAAAGGAGTCAAAGGTCTCCTGGTTCGAGTGTCTAACTGGTGATCATAACATATGGCGAGTCGGGTGGCAGAACACACGGAAGCATCTCAGTCAGTCAGGGTTTTCACTGTTAGAGCAGTTGGATGTCAGCCATTCCTGTTGTTTCAGGCTGTGGTATGAGCTCATGGAGGAGCCTTGGTAGTGGTGTCGCAGCTGGGTGGTTGAGCCGTCAGGTAACACCAGGAAGGTTCCTTCTGTGCGATATTGAATGTCAGGGTACAGTCTGTAAAGGAGGTCATTACCAATCTGGCAGGGTGTGTGCAGGTCAATCACGAAGGGGTGCTTTAGTGTGTGTCCCGCAATCTGAACCGGAAGTGGTTTGGTGACAGGTAACCTTCTTGTGACCCCAGCGAAGCCTTTGACCTTTAAAGAGGAAGCACACAGTTTCTTTGGTACCTCTGCATTCAGAATCGAATGGGTGGCACCAGTGTCAATCACGAACTGATAACATTGTCCGTTGACACTCATGTCCAGCAGGGGGCCAGTCTGTATCTCCTGCTGGGGCTCCTGCGGTGGGTGTCCTTTGCCACGCCGGTATAATGTTCGTTTGCCGGCAAACCGGGACCTTTCCTGTTCAGAAATAGTCGGACATTCTCGAGCCCAGTGACCAGGCTGGTCACAGGCAAAACAGTTTCTTCCCCGGACTGACTTTGAAGCACCGTGTTGTCCACCACCCGAGTCCAACCGTCTGGTCCCACGTCTGTTGAGGATTCTTTCCTCCACCTGTTGGAACTCAAAAGCAAGGTCACCCACTGCTGAATATATCCTAGCTGATCTTTGACCTTTTGGTTCTTTTAACCTTTTATTTTCAGCGATCTGTAAATTAAGGAGTTGCTTCCTTGCTGCTCTGTCACTAGCCTTATCATCCTCATCTTGAGGAAAGAGACTGCGCATAGCAGTAGCTATGTTTGTAACGTATGGTGTTATCGGTGAGGTCGAAGATTCAGCCATTAATCCTACTTGTTGTTCTGTATTTTTGCCATCTTGTGTGGAAACACAACGATACAAAATGCTTCTAAAGTCTTCTACTGAGAGAGTGTACCCTGCTGTTAGTTTGTCTAACGTGTTAAGCCAAAGACTCCCACCTTCAGACACCGGTGGAAGTTTGTCAACAATGGCTTGCATGTCTGCCACAGCAAAAGGCTTATATTGGAATCTGCCGCTATTATCAGGAAAAAGTGGATATGCGTGTCCCTCCAGCTTTTTTGAGCGTATGTTGTATGCATGTGGTTCATGTGGGTGTTGGTCAATGTAGTCTTCCATTGAGCCATTAACAGTTACAGGAGACCACAAAGTCTTGCTCTGTTGTGTGTTGTTCAAGAATGTCTGATGTGCACGTGAGAGGCTGTCATCTACTGGGGGAGGGCATTTGTTTATGGCAACAAAATGGTCTGGCGTGTAAAGTGAGGAGTTTTGCGTTGACTCATGCATTATCTGCTGTCTAGTAAGATTAGGCATATTCGGGAGGTTTTCCGCTGGGTGGCTGTTATTTTGGGGCTTAGGCACCAGAGGTGATTTACACTCAGGAGACAGCATTAGTTTTGGAGGAGGGTTCAATCTTAGAGAGGCTGTGTGAGCACCGCCCTCATTTGTCACAGGAGTAGGGGGTGGACCAGAGAGCTTTGTTTCTGTTTCGACCACCAGGGCTCCTCCTGTGACTGTCAAAAGTGGGTATAAAGACGCCTCCGGGTTTACGTCATAGGGCGGTGGCTTAGTCAAAGTCTGGGCGGGTCGTTTGAATTGTCTTACGCATGCGCGGCAGGCAAAAGACCAATCAGTCAATTCTGTCATTAATCATCGGTTCTTTCGTTGCATTTCGTTTTTCCACGTAATCCCCGTTTACTTTTATCATACGCCAAACTCTTAAATTCTCGAGCACCAACCCTGCTCTTTTTTTTTTTTTTCTTGACCATTTTCACCAGCGCACACACACACACACACACACACACACACACACACACACACACACACACACACACACACACACACACACACACACACACACACACACACACACACACACACACAAGCACTCTCTCTGCGTTTCACTTTACCATAAAACTTCCAGTTACTTTTTTATTTTATTTTTTATTTTACCAGACGTTTGAGGTCACAACTTTTCGAGTATTGTAAACTCCCTCTTAACCCTTTCAAGGAACGTTCTCTTTTCTTTTCTTTTTTTTCTTTTTTTTTTTTTTTTTTTCTTTTTAAACTTTACCTGCTAATTCCATTGTCGACAACAGTGCATTCAATTGATTATTAAACAGTAATGATTCATCACATTTTCCCCAGCCGTCATCACATTCTTTTCTGTCACACTCCTTGGCCATTGTGTCTATTTTTCCTTAATTTTAGCGCACACTAAAGTGTCGCCGGGACCTCACAACCGGGGAATCTTTATTGTATTTATTACAAATGGCCTCCAGCCGTGGAATTTATCATATGGTACAGAAGGGCCTCCTCCCGTACGTTTCTTAATTTTAACGCACACGTTAATGCCGTAGGGAACTCGCAACCAGGGAGTATTTATTGTATTTTACAAATGGCCTCCGACCCATCCTTAATTTGTGTGCACATAAAAATGTCAACAGGGATCTCACAACCGGGGAGTATTTACTGTACCATATGATGGGCATCCAACCCGTTACTCTTTTAGGCGGCGACCAACTACCCAGGGTGAGCCACACCCAACTATTAGTTCACTCGTCAATGAAACTGCCCGTCACGGTAATCGAGACACAATGACGTGAGTTGACCACCTATTTACAATTTTAATGCAATGGCAGGCTCGGCAAAAATGCAATCAATCTATCAAAATCACCATTCTGTGTCTGGGGTACAAAGCAGTGTTTAACTTACAGACTTCTGGGCAGACTCCTAATGCAGATTTTATCTAAAAAGAAAGGTTCTGCTTACCTTGAATTATGTTTTGGCCATGTGAGTCTGTCCAGAAGATTGCAAGAGAAGGTCCAATTGTCAGCGTGTCATCTCGGACGAAGCCCCCAAATTGTTGCGTTTGACCAGATGTTCCTCCAAGTGGGATGTAAAACGCTGGTCAGTCCCAAGTTCCTTAATGACATATCAACTGAACTCAAACGTACCACCAAGCACAGAAAAGGTATTTTGTAATTTTATTGTCAAAGCTTTGGCAATAATGAGACCAGCCTCGAACAACACATACAAATGCGCAGCCCAAGTTGATCTGAAAACTTCCCGGAAAGCCCTCTCCTCTTCAGTATCTCCCCCCGCCCTCACTTGTCTCACCTCAAACACATGCTCATTGTCTCTTATCTTGAGTCGGCCTGGGAAGCACAGGAAGGAGGAATTCCTCCTCTCTGCCTTCTACTTCAAGGCCGGCCCAAGTGCGAGCACTTTGTCATGGGATGAAAAGAAAAGCAAAGAGTACAATATGGAACATTAGCTATATGTAATATGACTATGAAAATTAATAAGTAACACAAAATATGGATATTTGAAGATATATATATATCTTTCAGGGTCAACTTCGATGTTGTCACAGAGTGAACCCACCGCCACGGACTGGTGACCATGTAGAACACAAAATTATAACTCAAAATGTGTCTTATTGCCACAGCTTGATCTTATTTTGCGGTCATATCAATTTCCTACATTTTTTGTATGGGGTAACCACATATACAGTATCGCTCAAGCTGTCCATTGTAATTAATAAGCCTTAATCATTTGAATATACATTATCCTTGTCTTATTCACCTTCACAGAGACCAATGCATTGTCTTCTTTCCTCTCCAACACATGCACATTTTGGTCCATTGAATCTGACACATAGATATACCTGTTTATGACACAAATATAGAATTAAAGCATGTATAGCTCAATTACACAACTACACAAAATAACTTGCCCACCTTTTGTCTCGTGAGATGTTGATGCCATTTGCAAAGTAGTATCCCTCAGAGACCACTCTGACAGACTCTGGACTGTAATACACAACATTAGTCCAAGGTTGTGCCAGAAGAGGCTCTATTATTTTAAAGAATGTATGTGAGAAATAGTGATCATTAGTGGCATAGAAACGGTCCACTCCCAATGCCACAATGTCGTTGACACTAGAAGGGAAAAAGGGAAAAAAATAAAATAAAATAAAATAATGAAAATATGCGCATACACACACGCACACGCACACACACAGACGTTTTTCATTGGAGAATGCAGTTGAATCTCGGAAGTCTAATGTCCCGTAAAATTGATGATTGCAACATTTGTGACTTGATTAAACATTTTTGAGGAAATATACCTGCGCTGCGTTTTTAAAATGTTCTCGTAAAAGTCAAAAATGTTAAAGACGAGAGGCTTGAGGTGCATCTCATGTGAACCCCTGCTGCATTACACCATCATTTGTTGTTACGGGTGAGACATGACATAACATGAGTAAATGATAGTGATAAATGGGTTATACTTGTATAGCGCTTTTCTACCTTCAAGGTACTCAAAGCGCTTTGACAGTATTTCCACATTTACCCATTCACACACACATTCACACACTGATGGCGGGAGCTGCCATGCAAGGCGCTAACCAGCAGCCATCAGAGGCAAAGGGTGAAGTGTCTTGCCCAAGGACACAACGGACGTGACTAGGAAGGTAGAAGGTGGGAATTGAACCCCAGTAACCAGCAACACTCCGATTGCTGGCACAGCCACTCTATCAACTTCGCCACGCCGTCTAGTGGGTTACTTATTTTTTACACTTAAATAAACATTGTCTGTATCGTTAATCATTTTGAAAAATGTATTCTCTCTGCTTTACAATGTAAATATGTTGGGGTTTTTTACAGTAACTTATACAGAAAGCAGTTTGAGTCCGCTTTTGGCAAGGGGAAAAAAGTGGTGTAGTTATGAATCCAGCAGAGGGCGCTGTCTCTGTTAATGTTAATTTGATGATCTTATTTTGGCCTAAAACAGATTAAAGGGGCAACCTTAACTGGATGCCTGGAAGACGCTAACTTTCTAGAGCCGGGATCTTCCACGTTTTCCAGGTCAAGGACCCCAAAACTGATGGAGAGATGAAGAGGGGATGCTCTTCTACAGGAATGGTCAAAATGTGGCCAAGGGACACAAAAACTGAAAAAATTTCAACAAAAAGACAATGTAAAAAGAAAAAGCGGAAACGTTGATACTGATAAAACGTTTTGTAATTCACAATACATACAGGGCAAAATCAAGTTTATATATAAATGTTTCTTTTTAGAATTTTTTCTTTCAAGAATATAAAATGTCAAAATGGCTGCCATATACCTTGACTTTTCAGTATGGGGGAAAACGTTTGGACACCCCTGCCCTAATTAAATATTTTGAATTAATTGTGTTTTAATTAAAACTAGCTCTAGAAGGTACCTTGTTATTGTGCAATACTAAAACATTCAAATGATACAGAATAGTGTCACTAATCGCTAGCTTGCAGCTAGCACCGCTAATCAATAGCTGGCAATTAGAGCGCTAATCGCTAGCTATCCTAAATGCTAACATGAATTTAATCATGTAAATAATTATTAATGTTTTTATTTTAAACCTGCAAAGTAAATTCACTAGAGTGACCATGCCGCTTTTCAAGTTACACTTCAGTGTGTTGGATCAATGGTACTGTGTACTTAAAATCATTTCAATTTGTCAATATAAATATAAGATAAATATAAAAAATAAAATGAAAAAATCTTATCAACCGAAAATTTTACAACCCCCTGAAGCCTGAACGCTTACAAAGTCCTTGGTGTGTACCACCTTGAAGATTCCACTATAATACAGATCATTATACAATGAAAGCTGTTGTGTTGCATTACTTGAGAAGAAGTTCATGCTTGAAGGTCTTTAGATGCAACAGGGAGAACTCTTCTTCAACAAATTTAAACAACTCCACTTGGGATTTCCCGTAAGGATGATTCACGACAAACAGGTATACGGTGCCATCTAAAAGAATGAGAAAAATAAAGCACTGGATTAAAGGAAGGAAATACATGGATGGTGGACTGGTAAAAAAAGAAAATGTCACATAAATTTGTGTCTGTCCTCTAAAGAATGCAATATTCACTATCTATATTACTGTGAAGTGAAGTGAAGTGAATTACATTTATATAACGCTTTTTCTCAAGTGACTCAAAGCGCTTTACATTGTGAAACCCAATATCTAAGTTACATTTAAACCAGTGTGGGTGGCACTGGGAGCAGGTGGGTAAAGTGTCTTGCCCAAGGACACAACGGCAGCGACTAGGATGGCGGAAGCGGGGATCGAACCTGCAACCCTCAAGTTGCTGGCACGGACGCTCTACCAACCGAGCTATACCGTCCCAAAAAACTGTAAATTCCGAACTATGTTATAAGCCACTACTTTTTTCTTACGAATTTGAACACTGTGGCTAAAAAATTGGTGCGGCTAATTTAGAATAGAATAGAATATAATGGACTTTATTGTCATTATATTTGCATAGAACGAGATTAAGGACTCCAACTTAAGGTGCTGTAGTGGGAACAACATGGGATAAAAATAAGTTACACAAGAGGTAATAAAGATAAAACTAAGAATTGAAATAAACAGACTACTATCCAATAAAAATAATAAGCAATCCTGTACAATATACAAAACACTATACAAAATACTGTACAATATACAGAGCAAGACAAGAGTACCGGAGTAAAAAATAACTATCAGTGTCGGATGTATTGCACTCAAAGGGTAAATATTGCACAGTAGAGTATTAGGGTAGGATATTGTATAGGGGTGAATTATTTATTATAAGTTAGAGTTCAAGATGGTGACAGCGATGTCTAAAGCTTTATGCATTTTTCTTAGCTCACGGCCATAAAGCAAATAGATTTCATTAAACACATGCAAAGACACTTAAACGGTGTGTTATTGTTTGTGCTATGGCGCTATCTTTTGGACGAGTATGCCCACTGCAGGTGCAGCTGGGTGAATGCCTGCAAGTGTTTCCTGCTGAGTAAAACTTTTAACCGAAAAACTGAACTTGAGAAGTGTTCGGACGGTTACATACGAGTATCTATTTGAATTTGAATCTTTGGTGGTTTAAGCTTAAACTGATTTGTAACTGAATCGAGATGGAAGTGGTGAGTGGTGGGTTGTATGAGGAAGATATGGCAATGGATAGGACTCGAGTGGAGAGGGAAGAAATGGAGAAGAAATAATGGGAAATCGAGTGGTAAAAGAGTGCAGTAAGAAGATGGAGGGGAAGAGACGAAAAGGGTTATGGGGGAAAAGTACAAGGTAATATTGAAATTTAAAACAAACAGATTATGAATGATAAGCTTGACGACACTTGTTAAGGGGCTAAAGAAAGACATCGGAAGGGTTGAAATGGCAAAAGTGCTAAAGGACAGAAGACTATAAATTAAATGTAAAAATGGAGAACAAAAGTTGTACAAAAAGATACCGTTAATAAAATATATAGAAGCTGGTTAAAAAAGGGGTACAAGGAGAGTAGTGACAGGAATCGCAAGAGGAGAAAACCTTGAGGAGTTGAGAAAAAAAGTAGATAGAATTATGATTGGCTTTTTAAGCTTTAACATCAGACCTTACATTCCACCTCCTGTACGCTGTTTCAAGTGCCAACGCTATGGCATATACAGTAGCTAGTGTATGTCATGCTAAAATACACTATGGAAGGTGCGGAGAAGAGCATGAATATTGACAATGTGGACGCAATGGTCAGTGTTGTAATTGTGGAGGGAATACAACAGCATCATTAGGAAACTGAGGTACAGCAAATCAGAGTGGAAATAAATATTACATATGCAGAAGCACTCAAAGTAAGACAACAAGAAAGTGGAGAACAAAGAAATGAGAACTGTACAAGTAATAAAAGACAAGAAGCACCAAATACAGGAATTTCTACGGAGAAATTAGTTATGCTACTTGCATTGTGACAAACTGTACAAAACAGGCAACAAATAAAACAGAAAAGGTCAAAATAATCGTCAAAGTAGCAGCAAAATCCCTAAATCGGAAAGAGTTATCTTGGAAACAGGTGCACAGTTAACTACAGCGAGTAGATGAAATAGATTCATGTTACCAAAATGCTACACTGTGTTAATCTTACAGTGGAACGCCCGAAGTTTGATGGCAAACGGACAGGAGTTACTATAAAGGGGTTTGTTAAAAATATGGATGTTAAACCAAAAATTATATGTATTCAGAAAACATGGCCTAAGCCAAATTTGAACTTTATAATAAAAGGATATTTTACAATAAATAAAGACAGAGGGTGGGCAAGGTGGAGAGTGTGCCATTTTTATTAGAAGACATTCAATATGAAATATTGAAAGTTAAACAAGGACTTGAAATAATAAGAGTTAAACAATGAAATAATAAAGAAAGGTACAAAGTGCTAAATTTCTGTAACCCATCTAAGAAACTACAAATACATCAACTGGAAACAATAGTAGAAGACTGTAGTGGAAATATGATTTGGTGTTGTGACTTTAATGCACATAGTGCAGTGTGGGGTGAAAGGGATGACTGGAATGGGGAAATACTGGAAGCATTTTTTAAGGAAAAATAATTGGTGTATGTGAATGATGGGTCGGAAACACGGTTAGATGTAGTTACGGGTAAAGAAACAGCAAGAGATTTAACAATAGTATCTCTGTGGTTAGCGGCAAAGGTGGAGTGGGAAATAAATACCCAATCACTACCCAATTTTCCTTTACAGTACATGAACATAAATCAAAGGACAGAGAGCAATAACAAAAAAGAGAGATGGAAGTACAATCATGCTAACTGAGAACATATTAGAATAAGAAAGGAAATTAAAGCAGATTGTTACAAATCAAGATATTGAAAATCTTAATACAAGTATAACAAAAGGCATAATGGAATCAGCCAATGGTGGACACAAACAATAAAATAACGGAATAAAACTTTCAGAGGATTAAAAAAAACTCATAATTTTCAGGATATTATTCCGTATAGAAGGCAACAATCAAAACTAAGGTATGTGGTTAAAAAGAGGGGAGAAAAAAAAATTTAAAAAATAAATAAATAAATAAAAAAAGAGTATCGGAGGACATTTTGTGACTCAATAAATAGAACTACCGGTACTCCATTAGGCCAGGTGTGAGAAATGGTAAAGAAAATGTCAGGGATCAGAAGTCAACATAAAAATCATGTGACGAAAGGACCTTTGTAAAAGTGCATAGCAATGATAATTAGAGAAATAAAGAAAGAGGTAGGAGAGAGGAAACATTGGATAAAAGACTAATGATAATGATAATGGCTTCAGAAACACAATACATGTGACATTTTCTATGAATGAAATGTTTAGAGTATTAAAACAGGTTAGAAATACGACAACAGGAAAAGACCAAGTGAGCTACAAAATGATCAAACATTCTGGTAGCATAAGTAAAGAAGTAGTGTTGAAATTATGTAATAGGATATATGAATGCGGGCTATAGAGCGTTTTCTATTCGGGCTCCAGTACTCTGGAATGCCCTCCCGGTAACAGTTAGAGATGCTACCTCAGTAGAAGCATTTAAGTCCCATCTTAAAACTCATTTGTATAATCTAGCCTTTAAATAGACCCCCCCTTTTTTTTTTAGACCAGTTGATCTGCCGTTTCTTTTCTTCTCTCCTCTTCTCCCCTGTCCCTTGCGAGGGGGAGTTGCATAGGTCCGGTGGCCATGGATGAAGTGCTGGCTGTCCAGAGCCGGGACCCCGGGTGGACCACTAGCCTGTGCATCGGTTGGGGACATCTCTGCGCTGCTGACCCGTCTCCGCTCGGGATGGTTTCCTGTTGGCCCCGCTGTGGACTGGACTCCCGCTGATGTGTTGGATCCACTGTGGACTGGACTTTCACAATGTTATGTCAGACCCACTCGACATCCGTTGCTTTCGGTCTCCCCTAGAGGGGGGGGGTTACCCACATATGCGGTCCTCTCCAAGGTTTCTCATAGTCATTCACCGACGTCCCACTGGGGTGAGTTTTTCCTTGCCCGTATGTGGGCTCTGTACCGAGGATGTCGTTGTGGCTTGTACAGCCCTTTGAGACACTTGTGATTTAGGGCCATATAAATAAACATTGATTGATTGATTGATGAATAAGGAAAATTACCAGCAAAATGGAAATAAGCTGTTGTAATTCTAATATGCAAACCAGGAAAAGATCCAGAAGATGCAAGTTAACAATAGACTGATAGCATTGACCTCAAATTTGGGCATAATTATAGAACAAATGATTAACGAAAGACAAGTGTGTGAATGTGAGTGTGATTGTTGTCTATCTGTGTTGGTCCTGTGGCAACTTGTCCAGGGTGTACCCCACCTTCCGCCTGAATGCAGCTGAGGTAGGCTCCAGCCCCCCCGCAACCCCGTAAGGGACAAGCGGTAGAAAATGGATGGTTGGATAGTATATTATTTAGAATAAAAATAAATTATTAAAAGTGTATTTTGAAAAGGAAGATAAACATGACCCAGCTGTGAAGTTGGAGCAAGAGATTAGAAAGGGCAAATTGATAAAGAAAGCATAATTGCAGTATTTTTTTTATATCAAAAAGGTGTATGATATGATATGGAAACAGGGATTTCTCATGAAATTACAGTAAATAAAATTGTGATTATAGGGAGAATGTATAGATGGATAAAAAGCTTCTTAACAAGTCAAAACATTTTAGTGAAAATACAGGACACATATAGTGGAAAATAGAACCCCGCAAGGGAGTATAATAAGTCCAGTACTAGTCTCAATAATGATAAGTGAAGTGGAAGGATTAGTGGAGGTGGCACTTTTTGCTGATGATGGAGTAATGTGAAAAATACGTAGAAATACAAATTATACAGAAAAAAAGATTCAAAAAGCTGTTAAAAAAAAGAAAAAAAAAGTACAAGCTTGGAGAACAGCTTGGTGTTTAAGATTTTCAGTTGGGAAGAACAAAGTCATGATTTTTACAAAAAGGAAGGTTCAAAACAAACTTCAGATTTATGGTGAAAATATAGAAGAGGTACAAGTGTTTGAATATTTACGAATATGGTTTGATAAACATTACCTGGTTAATCCATATCATAAGTAAGAATTTCAGCAATTATTCTACAAAAAAAGTATACTATTGAATACAATAATTAGCGACATGTTATCAGATATTAAGTGGAAATTAGTAGCAATTTACATTGCAGTTAATTGAATAGAGGAAAATGAAGTCAACATGTTAACTGGTTAATCCATATCAGTAAAATTCTGGAGAAAACTAAAAAGGTGTTGAATATGAGGGCTTTGAGGGGTAAAGTTTGGGGGGACAGGCGGGGGGCGATAGACTGGCACTGAAAGCAATATATATATCAGTTTCATTAGATCTGTATTTAAATTGATTATGGCTATATCATTTACCAGTCAGCTTCAAAAACATTACTTGGGAAAATAGACAAGATCCAATTCCAGGCTTTAGGTTATGTTGTGTAGCTACAAAATCAACCAGGGGCAGCGTTACAGGTAGACATTAATTAAAAAAAACATTAGAAATGAGGGGAACTCAACTAACCGCAGTTTATTGGGCAAATTTAAATGGGTCCAGGGGAAGGACATCCAACTCATCAGGTACTAATCAATTGCCAACAAAAAGAGAAGAGAATATTAAGAGTTTTGGATGGATAATAGATTTATGTAAAAAAGTTCAAATTGGAAGTAGTATAGTTAGTTAGCCCTGCCATACCACAGTGAATGTATGGTATACCAAACGTTGATATGCAATTATTAAATACTACAAATCTAAGTCATTATTGGATAGAAAAATGTTATAAAAGTATTCCGAATATGTCAAAATATATACAGACGCATCAAATACTATGAATAATAAAGTAAGCATTTCAGTAGTTATCTACAAAAAAATAAGTATTGAATAAAATAATTAGGGACAAGTTATCAGTTTATACTTTATACGGGGGGAATTAGTATCAATTTACATTGCAGTTAATTAAATAGAGGAAACTAAAGCAAGGAGTCGTGTGCACGGATTCGAGTAATGCATTAATCAGCATAGCAAACATAGCTTAAAAAACAAGGCAGGTTTTCAATATTTGAAATTGTACAGAATCTTTAGGATAAATTAAGTGGGAAGTGTGGTAACATTTCTGTGGGTACCTGCTCACGTAGGAGTTGAGGGGAACAAACTAACAGATAAGTATGGAAAGCAAGCAACAACTAAAACTAAAATAAACATGGAGATCAATCACAGTAAAGCAGAAGGGAAAATTATAGTTAATAAATAACTAAATAAAAAATGTCAGTGTTGTTGGAATAAAGAAACAACAGGTAGGCAACATTACAGAGTCCAGAGGAGTGTATGAGTAAAAAGAGGAGACAATAAAAATAGGACGGATGAGGATATCATTACAAGAATGAGGTTTAGACACACGTCTCAATAGCTCATTGAAATTGATAGAAAAATATAATACAGGGATGCGTGATTATTATATTTAAATAAAGTATGAAAAGCATGTAATAATGCAGTGTAGGAAATACAATAGAGATAGGGAAATAATGAAAAATAAGTTAGCGAAAGAGAAGGTTAGTTCAGCAGTGGACGATATAAGGTTGAATTCGGAACATGTGGGGTATGAAGCAATACATATATATTTTTTTTTTTAGAAAGACGGGGTTAAATAACATAATTTAGGAGTAGGGTTCCATCTTGATTCACACTCCATATCAGTAAGTGGTGAGAAAGCACACCACAACGTTTCTTTCCAACTGCCAATAAAAGAGAGATGAAGAAGAAGAAGCTTTGGACCAGAAGTAGAAGTGCTGTTCCGTCTTCTAATCGTCCATAGCGTTTGTACTCGTATGGATTCTTCATTCATCCCTCCAAGCACGTTTGTTTTACAGTATAACTAAAACAATTCTTACTTACTAAACCATCCCATGTGTGATGTCTGAAGTAGTGTTTTCATGCATATTTGTCCATGCTATCTAATGTGAAGTGAAGTGAATTCTATTTATATAGTGCTTTTTCTCTAGTGACTCAAAGCGCTTTACATAGTGAAACCCAATATCTAAGTTACATTTAAACCAATGTGGGTGGCACTGGGAGCAGGTGGGTAAAGTGTCTTGCCCAAGGACACAACAGCAGTGACTAGGATGGCAGAAGCTGGGATCGAACCTGGAACCCTCAAGTTGCTGGTACGGCCACTCTACCAACCGAGCTATACCGGTACATTATTTATGTAATAAAGCTAGCGTTGTTAGCATTAGCTAATATGCTAACACGTTTACGAATGTCTGTGTTAGTATTACTACTTTACAATATAATTATTTTTGTATATTTCCAGTTTCATAAAATCCTCAGTAAATTCACCAAGACGTCACCATGAAGTTAAGTCGGTTTGGCTGATTGGAGAGCTAGCTTCCACCGCTCGTGGGTCCATGACAATGACGCTGTTTTACTGCTGTGTTACAGACACCGTTTGGAAACAATTAAGGTTTTTAAATAAGCATTTATGAAATCTTTCTCATTGTACTAGTTTCACAAGGTATGTGCGGCTTATAGTCCGGTGAGGCTCATGATGCGCTCTATAAGAAAATATGTATATGTCCTGATCATGTTGTGTTAATCTGATGAAATGATTATCTACAAAAAGACACACCCTGTAGTTTTGGCTGGTTTACAGCTGCTTGCGAAGACAACAGGTTTGTACACGCTTTAACAAATCTTACATGTCAGCCGAGTAAACAAATCAATCCGCCATTGCTATTGTTCTGCTTAATCCCTCGATGTGCATGAATTCAGTTTGTAAGGACTGCTCTTACCAGCTGTGTCTGTGTGGACACTGATGCCATGAGGGTTGAACGTCTCCGGGTCAAAGTTTCGAGGCATGCGCAACTCGACCGGTTTTATCGGAGAGCCTTTCAGATCAAGGAGGAAGATCTTTCCAGGTAAGTCTGTGAATGGAAATCCTGAGTACTTCAAACCCTGTGAAGAATTGTTGATATTTAGAGAGGAAATAACACAAAGGCAATTACTAATTTGTGATATTATCAAATCAGTGAGCGTTTGCTCACATGCTAAATGTTTAAAAAAAAAAATAGCAGGCACAATTTTATTATATCTGGGGATTGCTATGATATGTTTTTATGTTAACCCCTATTCTACTTGGCTGCGTGATGTATGGCGATTGCTATGGTATTCTGTGATTTAATAACCAGTACTGTAGTCCTTTAAGAATTGATTTTGTTAGCATTTTCGCTAAATGAGACAAAGAGCAGCTCGAAGACCTCTATGGAAAGTCAAATTCAAGGACCCAGATTTCCCCCACCCGGATGCGGGTCACCAGGGGCCCCCATCTGGAGCGAGGCCCAGATGTGGGGCTCGATGGCGAGCGCCTGATTGCCGGTCCTGTCTCCATGGGGCCCGGCCGGGCACAGCCCGAAAAGGTAATGTGGGCCCCCCCTTTAATGGGCTCACTACTTATAGGAGGGGGCAAAGAGGTCAGGTGCAGTGCAAGCTGGGCGGAAGCCGAATGCAGGGCCCTTGGCGGTCCGATCCTTTGCTACAGAAGCTAGGTCTTGGGACGTGGAACATCACCTCGCTGGCGGGAAGGAGCCTGAGCTGCTGCGTGAGGTGGAGAAGTTCCAGCTAGATCTTGTCAGACTCACTTTCACGCACAACAAGGGCTCTGGAACCAGTCCTCTCGAGAGGGGCTGGACTGTCTTCCACTCCGGCGTATGGCTATTTCATACCTACAAGCCGGTTTCACAGGTTTCCCAGGCCCGAAACAGGCTTGTAGGTATTCTGCTCTAACCCGGTATTGAGCCCTGTCTAATGGATTAACCGCGATAACCTCAGCTATATACTGTATATATATATATATATATATATATATATATATATATATATATATATATAGAATATATATCTATATACATAGAATATATATCTATATAGAATATATATATATATAGTTATAATATATATATATATATATATATATAGAATATATATATATATATATATATATATATATATATATATATATATATATATATATATATATATATATAGTTATATATATATATATATATATATATATATATATATATATATATATATATATATATATATATATATATATATATATATATATATATATATATATATATATATATATATATATATATATATATATATACACACACTACCGTTCAAAACTTTGGGGTCACCCAAACAATTTTGTGGAATAGCCTTCATTTCTAAGAACAAGAATAGACTGTCGAGTTTCAGATGAAAGTTCTCTTTTTCTGGCCATTTTGAGCGTTTAATTGACCCCACAAATGTGATGCTCCAGAAACTCAATCTGCTCAAAGGAAGGTCAGTTTTGTAGCTTTTGTAACGAGCTAAACTGTTTTCAGATGTGTGAACATGATTGCACAAGGGTTTTCTAATCATCAATTAGCCTTCTGAGCCAATGAGCAAACACATTGTACCATTAGAACACTGGAGTGATAGTTGCTGGAAATGGGCCTCTATACACCTATGTAGATATTGCACCAAAAACCAGACATTTGCAGCTAGAATAGTCATTTACCACATTAGTAATGTATAGAGTGTATTTCTTTAAAGTTAAGACTAGTTTAAAGTTATCTTCATTGAAAAGTACAGTGCTTTTCCTTCAAAAATAAGGACATTTCAATGTGACCCCAAACTTTTGAACGATAGTGTATATATATATACTGTATATATATTTATTATATATAGCTATAATATATATATATATATATATATATATATATATATATATTTATAGTTATAATATATATATATATATATATATATATATATAGCTATAATATATATATATATATATATATATATATATATATATATAGCTATAATATATATATATATATACTTTATATATATATATATATATTTTTTTTATATATATATATATATACTGTATCAGTGTTTCCCACACATTCATTTATTTGTGGCGGCCCGCCACGAAATAATTACGTCCGCCACAAAAAAAAATATATATATATATATATTTTTTGTCCTCTCCAGCTTCTCAGGCAAATCATATAGTTGATGTAGATGCCCATATCGGCTGTTCAGTTTTACTTTACAAAAGAGAAGTGTAGGATACTTCTCTAGTTGCCTTATTTGTATTTGACTTTATTAAATGTATTTATATTAGAAACACAACATGTGTATATAACAAAGGGTGCAAAGTCTGCAGGCAGTAGGAAACACATGGTTAAGTGTAGGGAGTAAAACTGATGGCAGTCTAAAGTTCAAGATTTTTGGAGCTTTTAGTTCAAGATTTTTGGAGCTCTTTGTTCAGTGGATCAGATGTTTAAAGAAGCTCTGTCTCTATCTACCACCACGGCTGTTTTCTGTTTATTTGTTACTGACTGTGGCAGGACACCTCTGCCTCTGTTTCACTTTATGTTGCTGGTAAATAATATGGTTGTAGTAGTAGGCTAAAGTTAAATTATTTAGTATGCACTAATTAAAGGGGCAGAGCTTTAAGGGACATTTTAGCTTTTATATTTTATAATATATATTTTTTGTAATAACCACAATTAATAAATATATTTCAGTGAATAACTTATTGTTCAAATCTGTATATAAATATGTACATAAAGTGTTGTTGTTGTAAATGGATGGATGGATGGACGCTTAAAACAAAATTGTTATTATTAATTAGTAAGTATACATTTTTGAGCCTTTTTAGAGAAATGCAAATTACTCGATGATGTCATGGTGACCACGCCCCCACCGCCACAGGTATCTTGGCAGTTTATGGGAAACACTGTGTATATATATATATATATATATATATATATATATATATATATATATATATATATATATATATATATATATATATATATATATATATATATATATATATATATATGTATATATATATATATATGTATATATATATATAGCTATATATATGTATATATATATATAGCTATATATATATATAGATATATATATGTGTAGCTACATATATATATATGTGTAGCTACATATATATATATAGCTATATATATATATATATAGCATATATATATATAGCTATATATATATACATATATACAGCATATATATATATATGTATATATATATATAGCTATGTAGCTACACGTGTATATATATATATATATATATATATATATAGCTATATATATACATATGTAGCTATATATAAATATTTATTTATATATATAGCTATAAATATATATATCTACATATACATATGTATAGCTACATATATATATATATATCTACATATATATATATAGCTACATATATATATATATAGCTACATATGTATATATATAGCTATATATATATATATATATGTATATATAGCTATATATATATATATAGCTATGTAGCTACACACACATATATATACATATATATATATATATAGCTATATATATACATATGTAGCTATATATATATATATATATATATGTAGCTATATATATATATATATATATATATATATATATATATATATATATATGTAGATATATATATTTATAGCTATATATATATATATATATATATATATATAAATAAATATATATATATATATATAAAAAATATATATACTATATATATATATATATATATATATTATAGCTATATATATATAGCTATAATATATATTTATTTATCCCCACATTAAACCGAGACATCATTCCGCTATCTCTCTTACGGAGGATATCGTTCTTCCACGTCATGTTGAAAAATTTGTGAGCTCACCAGAGTGAGCATTTACACTAAACACGTATGGTTTATTTCAAAACAAAGTCACTACACAATATTTACCAATCCTAGACTAGCTATATTAACACGTGAAACACACAAGTACCTAAAAATGCGAAGATGTTTAGGACACATTTTCTAGCAAAAACTCAACAATGCCGCTGGCCTTTTTGGTTTTCTCGTTTTATAGCACAGTGTATTTACTTCCGAGCGTTCCCTAATGTCAACGGAAGCAACTGACTAACCAAAACATACATTGAAGTTTTAATTGGTTCGATAGATAATCACAAGAGGCTGAGTTTTTTTTTCTCTCTCTGATGTCACTAACATTTGAGTGACAGACATGTTTGTCAATCAGAATTGTTGATTAACTGAACACAGTGAGCCCTCTTTTCAGTCATCCACAATCTTTGTCTCAGTAGGCCAGGGGTGTCCAAAGTGCGGCCCGGGGGCCATTTGCAGCCCGCAGCTAATTGTTTACTGGCCCACCACATTCTGGAAATGCTATTGCAAAAATTAAAAAAACATTTAAAAAAGTGGAATGAGGTGAAATCTAACTAGAAAAAGTTGCAATGTTGACACAAAGCTACCATGCAGGCTTTTTTTTCTTTTGTCTATCTTTCTTTTTTCTTTTTTTGCCATTGCTCCAAAAAAAAAAAAAATCAATGTTATAATGAATTATTGACCTATTCAAGGCTCCAATTATTTCAAATATTTCACTTTAAAATGTTTTATGTGGGAAATATTGCATATATTGTGTGGTTGCCATACAAAAACATCAACATTTTATTTGACAAAAGATTATAAAACAAACAAAATAATAGTTCAAACGTAAAATCGACAGATATATCTGAAGTTGAGCTCGTAACTTAAGTGTCGAAAGTAAAAAAAACAACTAATAAAAATGTATCACTTTCTGAGTGGGGCACCTTTTGGATCCCAAATATATTTAATGGGATTTTATTTATCTTTTCACTGTGATTACTCAAAAATAATAATGAATTAAAATCAATGGTGTCCTGCATTAGTGATATTTTTAAGGCTCTAATTACTTCACATCAAACATTGCTTTCTGAATGTTTTGGGCAGTGGGGGAAATACTGCATATTTCAGTTTTATTATAAAAAAAACTAAGTTGTCTTTGACAGAAAAGGCATAAAACCTTTTTGTTTTTTAAACTTTATATCAACCTGAAGTTGATATACTGTACAGATTTACTGTAAGCGTTATATAAATAAAAAAATAATAATTTGACTTGTTTTTAACATTTTAATGACTTAGACCCTTTATGGTCCCCGGGAGCCCTAAAGGTAAAAAACAAACAAAATCCATATATTTTGTTATGGTTTGAAAATGAAAAATATCAAAATGGCCCCCGCATGCTTTAATTTTTCCATGTGCGGCCCTCAGTGGAAAAAGTTTGGACACCCCTGCGGTAGGCGGAGAGCGACTTAGCAAGACCACACACACAGGAAGCACAGAGAGCCTTGCGACTTGCCAGTGAGAAGTGTTTGCAAAATTAGTAGGAAAAAAAAACACTTTAAGATGTCTTAAACATTTATTTAAGTTAAACAATTGCTTACAGAAATGATAGACCATTTAATTTTTGTGTTTGTTTATTTAGGATAACTAAAAGTTATTTACCTTCCAATTACAGTACAAAGATAAACAATTCTACAATAATGACAAAATAAAAGTGTTTATCCTTTTAAATTGTTAGTTGCATTATTTATATAATATATTATCATTACATTACATTATAAACACTGATGGTTACTGATTTTTTTTTGTTTAAGAGAATGTACACACATCTGCGGTCCCCTCCAAGGTTTCTCATTTTATCCCATTGGTAGGGATGATGTACGTTAAGAAATTATCGACGTCGATGCCATTATCGAATCCTCTTATCGGACCGATTCCTTATCGAATCTCTTATCGAATCCAGATAGGTTGTTGTGTGTGCACTGTGCACCTTGTGTGTACACTGAGTTCCAAAAGCCGTAGATGTTATGTGACTGGGCCGGCACGCTGTTTATATGGAAGAAAGGCGGACTTGACTGAGGACAGCATGCGGACGTTAAAGGGGGAAGGTTTCAGGTGAGAGAGGACGCTAAAGACACGATCCCAGTGAGCATATAGTGCTGCAGTGACGTGCAGTCAGTGGAGGCAGGTGAGGCGGGGCCTCACGTGCAATCATGGAAAGAAAAAAAATGTAAAAAGAAAAACAATTAATCAAACTGTTATATGTATCCAGTGATTATACTATAAAGTTATTTTCCATTTAACTTCACCAGTTTTAGATTATTTGTATTCAAAATCGCTGAATTTTCACATTTGCCATTCAAATACTGAGAAGAGACGGTGCGGTGATCAGCAGCCAGTTGAGGCACGTCACTGCGTTGTGCCTCAACATGGATTGCGGACTCGGCTAACTGCTGGCCTGCTGTGCAGTGAGACCGTATTGCTATATGAACTATATTATACATTTCCATAGTTTAGTTAGCTGAGGTATATAATGTACAGTGTATTTTGTCAACAACTGTATGTGTGTAAGTATTTCTTGTGCTGAGCAATCATAAAACTGCTGCGAAGACGCACTGGCTGAGGCTCGCGTAATCCCGCCTCCTGGTGGTAGAGAATGCAGCCCCGCCGTAGAATGCACCCCCTGACGGGAGTGTTATATCAACTAAAGCCCACACTTAAACTTTCCACGTGCAAGATTGAATTTATTTAAAAAAGTTATTTAATAACAAGCCAAAAAGTGCAAAAACAATAATGTTCGTGTTGGAGGAGTTGTGAATGACTGCAGGGCCACAACATTAGGTACACCTGCAGACTGCAGCATGGATTTCATATTTCATTCATTCACAACTCCTCCAACACGAACATTATTAAATAACACAGGGTCCATTGCCAGGGTTAATGTGGTCAACATACTGTATATAAAATAAAAACTAAATAAGATAAGGCTCAGAATGGTTTCTTAACAAAACCTTTCTACATATAAAGTGCTTTTTTTGATTGAGACTTTTATTAGTAGATTGCACAGTACAGTACATATTCCGTACAATTGACCACGAAATGGTAACACCCCAATAAGTTTTTCAACTTGTTTAAGTCGGGGTCCATGTTAATCAACATTAAACTGCCTCAAGTTGTTGCTCAGATTAAATAAAATGACAAACATTTTCTTCTACATATAAAAAGTGCAACATTAAACAGTTTCAAGTCAACTCAGCCTCAGATAAACTTTTCTGCCCCCCCCCCCCCCCCCCCCACCCCCAGCCTGGCTAACTTGGCAGTAAGGGGATATATGGGCTCATTGTTCTTCCACCATAGAAGTGGGTCAAAATCTAGTTTTTAATGCAATATCGACTTATATCTGCTGCTATAAAAACATTTGTTATTGCTTTAGCCCTGCCTGACTCGCCGAGGAGAGGCTGCTTGAATGCGGTGGTGACGCTTCAAATGGGTTAGCATGTGTTATGAGAGTAGCGTATGTGTGTGTGTGGCCCTTTAATATGTGACAGCATGTGAGGTGAGTGTGTGGGCGAGCGAGGTGAGGAAGCGGTAGAGTGCGGGGAGTGGTTAGTGTTTTGTTGGATTGACTGTGTGCAAGACCTCAATAAAGCCACGATTTGCATCTAATCGCCGGACTCGTCATTTACCCTGGAGTCCGGAGCTGTGGAGACCCACTGCCGGGTAGAGTGAAGGGTGTTGCCCCCGAGAATACATCGTCCCTGGAGGAGTAGCTCCCCTGCAATCCTCGACTATGGTCTGGGAGCCGGAAGCAGGAACGGTGCAACACATGTTTGACGTGTTGTCAGAAGCAGCTGCTGAACAATGTCGGCAAACCTCTGTCCTCCATTGTTGTATCGCGCAGCCAAAGTGTTCCCAAACGGGAGATCTTAACGAGGCAGGAGGGTCTTCCAGCTCTGGCTTTTACATGTTGTCCTAGCCTGGTCGCTGCTAGCATGTGTACTCGTTCAGGACACCTCCGAACCGAACCGAAACCCCCGTACCGAAACGGTTAAATACAAATACACGTACCGTTACACCCCTAGCGTCCATGCATGCTAGCGTATGTTTAACCAAGCCTGCGCCCAAAAATATGCTGCGCCTTATTTATGCGTTAAATACAGAAATAGCACCCGTAACTGACACGGCGTCTTTTGAGGTGGTGCACCTATGGTCACGAAAATACGGTACAGTGGCTTCGATAACGAGAACCGGTTCTCAAAAAGGGATTTGAATCCATGGAATTGGTTCTTTTCTTATCGAAGCATCGGGAGAACCGGTTTTCGAACATCATCCCTACCTATTGGGTTGAGTTTTTTCTAGCCCTGATGTCGAGGATGTCGTTGTGGCTTGTGCAGCCCTTTGAGATACTCGTGATGTAAGGCTATATAAAAAAACTTTAATTGATTGATTTATTATAATAATACTATTTTATGTATAAAATAAATAAAAATTGCAAATTGTATCTCAATTTAAGAGAAAAATCACAATTAGGTTTTTTCTCAAAATTGTGTAGCCCTACTAGCTGTTGCTGTCAATTGTGTCTATTTTTAACCACACAATCTGTGTGTGGGGTTCTGAATTATTGCTGGTTTGTGGGGGATCAAATACTTATTTTTTCTCAATCAAGTACAAATTAATTTTTTAACATGTATTTAATGAATTTTGTTGGTATTTGCTCTTGATTACAAATACCTACCTTGCAAACTCTGGAATCTTCATGTCTTTGTAACTGACAAATTCAGCATGGGATACAATAATTCTTATGCACTTTGTACATTGGGCTTGTTCATACTTGACAACCCTCCCGAATTTTCCGGGGCGTGGTTGGGGGGGTGGGGTGGGTGGCGTGGTTGGGGGCGGGGGCGTGGTTAAGGGTGTGGTTAAGAGGGGAGTATATTTACAGCTAGAATTCACCAACTCAAGTATTTCATATATATATATATATATATATATATATATATATATATATATATATATATATATAATGTATAAACTACTTGACTTTCAGTGAATTCTAGCTATATATATATATATATATATATATATGTATTTTATTATATATATAAATAAAAGAAATACTTGAATTTTAGTGTTCATTTATTTACACATATACACACACACAACACTCATCTACTCATTGTTGTACTTCAGCATAGCCATCTTTGTCTCTGCATATGTTACACCATCGGGTCTCCATTTTGCGAGGTGGCCCATAATACTGGGCTGTGAACGGTGTTGCGCTGCCGCCGTCATGTGCTTCGCTCTCCGTTCATTAATGAGTATATCATCACCGTGTTCAATGGAGAAGTCTGTTCTACAAAATGTACAGGCAACATACCCTTCCCCTTCGAACTGTCCTGGATTAACTGAAATTCTTGTTTCCATTCCTTTTGGAACTTGCAAGCGTATTTCTTCATCTTGCTCGTCGACGGCATCGCCATGTCTGTAACTTCCTCATTCTTCTGCTTCGTCTCCTTGTTGTGTGCGCAGTTGTGCACTCTACTCTCTAAAAGCCGTAGATGTTATGACGTCATTGGGCAGGCAAGCTGTTTATATTGTGGGAAAGCGGACGTGAGAACTGTCCCCACTCAGGTCCGCATTGAGCTTGAGGGGGCGTGGCCTCCAGCTCCGGCTGAATTCCGGGAGTTTGTCGGGAGAACATTTCTGCTGGGAGGTTATCGGGAGAGGCGCTGAATACCGGGAGTCTCCCGCTAAAACCGGGAGGGTTGGCAAGTATGCGAATGGAAACAAGAATTTCAGTTTATCCAGGACAGTTCGAAGGGGAAAGGGTATGTTGCCTGTTAATTCTGTAGAACAGACTTCTCCATTGAGCACGGTGGCCGAACGGATATACTCACTCATGAACGGTCAGCGAAGCACAAAGCGGCGGCAACGCAGCACCGGTCCCAGCCCAGTATTATGGGCCACCTCGCTAAATGGAAACCCGAGGGTGTAACTTATGCCGAGACAAAGATGGCTATGCTGATAGCTGGAAGCAACATCCCGTTCTCATTTGCGGATGTCTTCAACAAATCCATGAAGGATATGTTCCTGGATTCAGAGATCGCTCCCCAGTACACAAATGGCAGAACAAAGGCTACTCAAATAGTGAAAGATAAGTGTTGTTTTTTTTTTTTTAGTAAGCAGCAAGCACAGTACAGTTAGTAGAACTGTGTTTTCATTACTGTGTATTTGATCAAGTGTTTCAAGTACAACAATGAGTAGATGAGTGTTGTGTGTAAATAAATGAACACTGAAATTGAAGTATTTATTTTATTTATCTATCTATATATATATATATATATATATATATATATATATATATATATATATATATATATATATATATATATATATATATATATAGATATATAGCTAGAATTCACTGAAAGTCAAGTATTTCTTATATATATATATATATATATATATATATATATATATATATATATATATATATATATATATATATATATATATATATATATATATATATATATATATATGAAATACTTGACTTGGTGAATTATAGCTGTAAATATACTCCTCCCCTCTTAACCACGCCCCCCCACACCTCCCGAAATCGGAGGTCTCAAGGTTGGAAAGTATGGGCTGGTTGGACTTTGCAATTTAACTGTTATATCCAAAAGTGATTCCAAATCAAACACAACAGCGACAATCATTTTGAAGCTGTATTCACCCCAATGCATAAAAAGTCATTCTATTACTGTTTATTTACCTAATCAATGTCTCTTGTGACGGACGCCATTTTGATTAATTTAACAAGTTAATTACTTACACTGCTGACAAAGCCGAATCCATCGCCGAAGACAGTAATATCTTCTGAGCCAACATCTGTTAAGAACACAAGCAATGTGTACTTTAGGCGAAGTAAAAGTACTAGGCTTAATAGTTTTTACATGACTTTACTTAGACCCTTCAGTGGAACACAGTTAGGGAGATGATTCTTCACCAGCTCACGAGAAACGAGCGCTCTCTTCCTGCATTTTTTGTAAACAAGTTAGGACGAGGAACACGTGCCTAAACAGAAAAAACAGGGACGAAACGTTGTTTACCTTATGTTGACTATCCTCTCTCCCAGCAGCACTGCTAACAACACTACAAGAAGGGAGATGAAGCCCCATTTAGCCATGTTAAAAAAGATGACAAGAGCTAGCCCAGCAAGGTGCAGCAAACTTTTGGAACGAGACAGCGTCTGGCTGCAGAGCCGCGACCACAGGTGCCTTCAATGTCTGCTCGGAAAAGAGCGAACATTCCTTCATTTGGCACGCAGAAAAAATTATTTGTAATTAAATTAATCATCAGATTTCTACATTTAAAGTGAGAAAACCCCACGTTAACCTGTTGAAATCGTCGTCACGCGATAAACATGTCATCTGTGTGGCGTGTCAAGAGGTCATTTGAATTGCTTAACTTCCGACACTTTGTTAGCACTTGAATGTCGCATAGTGACAAACAGGTAATCAGAATCAGATTATCCAATAAGCAAAATTCGTTTACTTTAAAACGTTTTCTACCTCTAACAATCAACAAGCTGTGAAAACTATGATGCTGTGCTCCACATTTGGATTATTTACGGAACTTGTGTGAGCCTATGGCTTTACACACACACACACACACACACACACACACACACACACATATATATATATATATATATATATATATATATATATATATATATATATATATATATATATATATATATATATATATATATATATATATATATATATATATATAATATATATATATATATATATATATATATATATATATATATATATATATATATATATATATATATATATATATATATATATATATATATATATATATATATATATATATATATATATATATATATATATATATATATATATATATATATGTATATATATACAGGTAAAAGCCAGTAAATTAGAATATTTTGAAAAACTTGATTTATTTCAGTAATTGCATTCAAAAGGTGTAACTTGTACATTATATTTATTCATTGCACACAGACTGATGCATTCAAATGTTTATTTCATTTAATTTTGATGATTTGAAGTGGCAACAAATGAAAATCCAAAATTCCGTGTGTCACAAAATTAGAATATTACTTAAGGCTAATACAAAAAAGGGATTTTTAGAAATGTTGGTCAACTGAAAAGTATGAAAATGAAAAATATGAACATGTACAATACTCAATACTTGGTTGGAGCTCCTTTTGCCTCAATTACTGCGTTAATGCGGCGTGGCATGGAGTCGATGAGTTTCTGGCACTGCTCAGGTGTTATGAGAGCCCAGGTTGCTCTGATAGTGGCCTTCAACTCTTCTGCGTTTTTGGGTCTGGCATTCTGCATCTTCCTTTTCACAATACCCCACAGATTTTCTATGGGGCTAAGGTCAGGGGAGTTGGCGGGCCAATTTAGAACAGAAATACCATGGTCCGTAAACCAGGCACGGGTAGATTTTGCGCTGTGTGCAGGCGCCAAGTCCTGTTGGAACTTGAAATCTCCATCT
Organism: Entelurus aequoreus; assembly: GCF_033978785.1. Classification (NCBI taxonomy): domain Eukaryota; kingdom Metazoa; phylum Chordata; class Actinopteri; order Syngnathiformes; family Syngnathidae; genus Entelurus; species Entelurus aequoreus. The sequence goes on from NC_084741.1 coordinate 36,823,131, forward strand.
CCATAGAGCAGGTCAGCAGCAAGAAGCATGAAGTGCTCTAAAACTTGCTGGTAGACGGCTGCGTTGACCCTGGATCTCAGGAAACAGAGTGGACCAACACCAGCAGATGACATGGCACCCCAAACCATCACTGATGGTGGAAACTTTACACTAGACTTCAGGCAACGTGGATCCTGTGCCTCTCCTGTCTTCCTCCAGACTCTGGGACCTCGATTTCCAAAGGAAATGCAAAATTTGCTTTCGTCCGAAAACATGACTTTGGACCACTCAGCAGCAGTCCAGCTCTTTTTTCCAGGGTCAACGCAGCAGTCTACCAGCAAGTTTTAGAGCACTTCATGCTTCCTGCTGCTGACCTGCTCTATGGAGATGGAGATTTCAAGTTCCACACAGGACTTGGCGCCCGCACACAGCGCAAAATCTACCCGTGCCTGGTTTACGGACCATGGTATTTCTTTCTCGTGCGCACGAGAAACTTTCTCGTGGCCACGAGAAACTTTCTCGTGGCCACGAGAAAGCATTGGATGCGTGCTGATGGTTTAGTGTGTGTTAAAATGGCAGTTTAGGAGTTAATATGGCTGTATTTCCAGATAGGACTTTCCCCCATGTGTGTTGTGGCAAAATGTGAATGCTTGATTAGTAGGTGTGAGACAAACACTTTATCTTCCTGGTTATTGTAACGCTACGTGTTTGACATTATTTAAGACGTTATCATGCCCGGGAAAGGACAGTTTTCCTCTTCTGTGGCTGTGGGGGGTGGGCGTGGCTTGCGGACCTGCAGGGAAGCGGAGTGTGTCAGTTAGTCCCATGTTGATGTGATCAAACTTCTTTCTTGCTTGGAAGATACACACACAATTGTAACTGTTATTTCTTCCTGCAAATAATAAATATGTACAACGTGTTTGGATGTATTCATTTATGTAAAATTGTCATTAAATGTAATATTGCCTGACAAAAAGTGATACGACGTACGTAATATTTGGATATTTACACATCGCATATTTACACACGCGCATCTGACTAGAATACCCTTATGTGCATTACATATATCAACATCAGCTACCTACTGTACTGTTTACTTATTGAAATACCCAACGCAGCAGTCTACCAGCAAGTTTTAGAGCACTTCATGCTTCCTGCTGCTGACCTGCTCTATGGAGATGGAGATTTCAAGTTCCAACAGGACTTGGCGCCTGCACACAGCGCAAAATCTACCCGTGCCTGGTTTACGGACCATGGTATTTCTGTTCTAAATTGGCCCGCCAACTCCCCTGACCTTAGCCCCATAGAAAATCTGTGGGGTATTGTGAAAAGGAAGATGCAGAATGCCAGACCCAAAAACGCAGAAGAGTTGAAGGCCACTATCAGAGAAACCTGAGCTCTCATAACACCTGAGCAGTGCCAGAAACTCATGGACTCCATGCCACGCCGCATTAACGCAGTAATTGAGGCAAAAGGAGCTCCAACCAAGTATTGAGTATTGTACATGCTCATATTTTTCATTTTCATACTTTTCAGTTGGCCAACATTTCTAAAAATCCCTTTTTTGTATTAGCCTTAAGTAATATTCTAATTTTGTGACACACGGAATTTTGGATTTTCATTTGTTGCCACTTCAAATCATCAAAATTAAATGAAATAAACATTTGAATGCATCAGTCTGTGTGCAATGAATAAATATAATGTACAAGTTACACCTTTTGAATGCAATTACTGAAATAAATCAAGTTTTTCAAAATATTCTAATTTACTGGCTTTTACCTGTATATATATATATATATATATATATATATATATATATATATATATATATATATATATATATATATATATATATATATATATATATATATATATATATATATATATATATGTATATATATATATATATATGTATATATATATATATATATATATATATATATATATATATATATATATATATATATATATATATATATATATATATATATATATATATATATATATTGCATTTTTCTTTAGTTGCTTTATTGAGTTTACAACCCCCTGCCGCTGTTTTGTACTGTTTCTGTACTTGTTTTGATTATTTATATTATTTTCACACTGTGGACTGGACTTTCACAATGTTATGTCAGACCCACTCGACATCCGTTGCTTTCGGTCTCCCCTAGAGAGGGGGGGGTTACCCACATATGCGGTCCTCTCCAAGGTTTCTCATAGTCATTCACCGACGTCCCACTGGGGTGAGTTTTTCCTTGCCCGTATGTGGGCTCTGTACCGAGGATGTCGTTGTGGCTTGTACAGCCCTTTGAGACACTTGTGATTTAGGGCTATATAAATAAACATTGATTGATTGATTGATTTGCTTGTATGTTAGTGTTGTAAATGCTGAATACTATAAATAAAGGTTTTAAAAATAAATTAAGTCAATAAATAAAATGAACAAAATTCGTTCTTTTTTTTAAAAATTCAGTTTACTGTGAGAACATTTGAAAAAAAACTTGCCATAACTATAAATATACAGCTGTATATGAGCTGTTCATAAATTTGGCTCATTATAGTTTTGTATCAAGGAAACGTAAAAATACAAATATTTTCAATAAACACAAATATTACACTATAAGTGAGACTTACTATATTCTGAAATACTGGCTATGATTTTGTTGTTATTTTAGTTGTAAACATTCCAGGGTGGCGTATATATATCCCCATGCGTTGACAGTGACGTCACTATTTTGAATTTCCCCTCAGCCAAAAAACTTTGTTGCACAAAAGCATGTTAACAATGGAGAGAAAAATTGAAGTAAGAATACAATGTACTTGTGGATTTAAAAAAGTATAAATACAACTAGATTTTAAAAGTTGGACTAGTAAAAATGTGACTACACAATTGTGAAGGGTCACATCTGCGGTCCCTTCCAGGGTTTCTCGTTTCTTTTGGGTTGAGTTTTTTCTTGCCCTAATGTGGGATCTGAGCCGAGGATGTCGTGGTTTCAGCAGCCCTTTGAGACATTTGTGATTAAGGGCTATAAAAGTAAATTTTGATTGATTGATACATGTCCGTACTACGGAGCCCCTAAAGGGACATGGGAATTTTTTTTTTTTTAGACATGTATCTCGTGGCCACGAGAAAGTATCTCGTGGCCACGAGAAACTTTCTCGTGGCCACGAGAAACTTTTTATTAAAAAAAAAAAAAAAAAAAAAAAAAAAAATAATATTTTTATTTTATTTATTTTTTTTATAAAAACTTTCTCGTGGCCACGAGAAACTTTCTCGTGGCCACGAGAAACTTTCTCGTGGCCACGAGAAAGCATTGGATGCGTGCTGATGGTTTAGTGTGTGTTAAAATGGCAGTTTGGGAGTTAATATGGCTGTATTTCCAGATAGGACTTTCCCCCATGTGTGTTGTGGCAAAATGTGAATGCTTGATTAGTAGGTGTGAGACAAACACTTTATCTTCCTGGTTATTGTAACGCTACGTGTTTGACATTATTTAAGACGTTATCATGCCCGGGAAAGGACAGTTTTCCTCTTCTGTGGCTGTGGGGGGTGGGCGTGGCTTGCGGACCTGCAGTGAAGCGGAGTGTGTCAGTTAGTCCCATGTTGATGTGATCAAACTTATTTCTTGCTTGGAAGATACACACACAATTGTAACTGTTATTTCTTCCTGAAAATAATAAATATGTACAACGTGTTTGGATGTATTCATTTATGTAAAATTGTCATTAAATGTAATATTGCCTGACAAAAAGTGATACGACGTACGTAATATTTGGATATTTACACATCGCATATTTACACACGCGCATCTGACTAGAATACCCTTATGTGCATTACATATATCAACATCAACTACCTACTGTACTGTTTACTTGTTGAAATACCCTTTTTAGAGCAAATATCTACCCACATAATTTATATGTGTATATATAATATATATATATGTGTATGTATGTATATGCATATATATATATATATATATATATATATATATATATATATATATATATATATATATATATATATATATATATATATATATATATATATATATATACAGTATATACACGCACACACACACATATACATGTATACTGTATAGGAAGAAACACACATAAATATATACAGTATACATATATACACACAAACACTAAATTTGACAAACAAAATAACTACTATTTTTAAGAACAAGTTACAGTAATATAATATATATATATACACTACCGTTCAAAAGTTTGGGGTCACCCAAACAATTTTGTGGAATAGCCTTCATTTCTAAGAACAAGAATAGACTGTCGAGTTTCAGATGAAAGTTCTCTTTTTCTGGCCATTTTGAGCGTTTAATTGACCCCACAAATGTGATGCTCCAGAAACTCAATCTGCTCAAAGGAAGGTCAGTTTTGTAGCTTCTGTAACGAGCTAAACTGTTTTCAGATGTGTGAACATGATTGCACAAGGGTTTTCTAATCATCAATTAGCCTTCTGAGCCAATGAGCAAACACATTGTACCATTAGAACACTGGAGTGATAGTTGCTGGAAATGGGCCTCTATACACCTATGTAGATATTGCACCAAAAACCAGACATTTGCAGCTAGAATAGTCATTTACCACTTTAGCAATGTATAGAGTGTATTTCTTTAAAGTTAAGACTAGTTGAAAGTTATCTTCATTGAAAAGTACAGTGCTTTTCCTTCAAAAATAAGGACATTTCCATGTGACCCCAAACTTTTAAACAGTAGAGTATATATATACATGCTTATACATAATATGTATATATTTATATATATATATATATATATATATATATATATATATATATATATATATATATATATATATATATATATATATATATATATATATATATATATATATATATATATATATATATATGTATGTGTATCTATGTATATATATATATATATATATATATATATATATATATATATATATATATATATATATATATATATATATATATATATATATATATAGATACACATACATACATACATACACATATATATATATTATATATACACATATAAATTATGTGGGTAGATATTTGCTCTAAAACGGGTATTTCAACAAGTAAACAGTACAGTAGGTAGCTGATGTTGATATATGTAATGCACATAAGGGTATTCTAGTCAGATGCGCGTGTGTAAATATGCGATGTGTAAATATCCAAATATTACGTACGTCGTATCACTTTTTGTCAGGCAATATTACATTTAATGACAATTTTACATAAATGAATACATCCAAACACGTTGTACATATGTATTATTTGCAGGAAGAAATAACAGTTACAATTGTGTGTGTATCTTCCAAGCAAGAAAGAAGTTTGATCACATCAACATGGGACTAACTGACACACTCCGCTTCGCTGCAGGTCCGCAAGCCACGCCCACCCCCCACAGCCACAGAAGAGGAAAACTGTCCTTTCATGATAAAGTCTTAAATAATGTCAAACACGTAGCGTTACAATAACCAGGAAGATAAAGTGTTTGTCTCACACCTACTAATCAAGCATTCACATTTTGCCACAACACACATGGGGGAAAGTCCTAATTGGAAATACAGCCATATTAACTCCTAAACTGCCATTTTAACACACACCAAACCATCAGCACGCATCCAATGCTTTCTCGTGGTCACGAGAAAGTTTCTCGTGGCCACGAGAAAGTTTCTCGTGCGCACGAGAAAGTTTCTCGTGGCCACGAGAAAGTTTCTCGTGGCCACGAGAAACTTTTTATAAAAAAAAAAAAAAAAAAAAATTTTATAAAAAGTTTCTCGTGGCCACGAGAAAGTTTCTCGTGGCCACGAGATACTTTCTCGTGGCCACGAGATACTTTCTCGTGGCCACGAGAAACTTTTTATAAATTTTTTTTTTTTTATTTTTTTTATAAAAAGTTTCTCGTGGCCACGAGAAACTTTCTCGTGGCCACGAGAAACTTTCTCGTGCGCACGAGAAACTTTCTCGTGGCCACGAGAAACTTTCTCGTGGCCACGAGATACATGTCTAAAAAAAAAAAAATTCCCATGTCCCTTTAGGGGCTCCGTAATATATATATATATATATATATATATATATTTTTTTTTAAATAAAAAGTTTGCTCTCTCGTGCGCACGCATCCAATGTTTTCTCGAGGCCACGAGAAACTTTCTCGAGGCCACGAGAAAACATTGGATGCATGCGCACGAGAGAGCGCGTGGTTTGAGGTGCGTGTTAAAATGGCAGTGCAGGAGTTAATTCGGCTCTATTTCCAACTCGGACTTCACTGTAAGGACATTGCTGCTTTGCTTGCTAGTCGTCATCGCTATATTGTGTCTGAAAGACATTTAAAACGAATTATGAAGGCATGTAGTCTGTTTCGGCGCAAAGGATACACCTCTTTGGATCGCGTGGTAGATTTCATTCACCAGCAGTTACAAACAAGTGGCCAGCTGTGTGGATATAGGTCAGGGGTGTCAAACTCATTTTAGATGGGGGGCCACATGGAGAAAAATCTACTCCCAAGTGGGCCGGACTGGTAAAATCACGGCACGATAACTTAAAAATAAAGACAACTTCAGATTGTTTTATTTGTTTAAAAATAGAACAAGCACATTCTGAAATTGTACAAATCATAAAGTTTTTTTTTTTTTTTACATTTACCTGTTGCGGTTAATAGTATATATACTTTTTTTGTCGTTATTTGTATTTTCTGAATAAATTATGTGATAATGTTCATCAGCCAACTCATTGGTGTTCATTTTCAATCTATCAAGATAAAACAATTATATCAAAATCAAATTACAAGATGTTATTTATGCAGTTTGATCATTTTCCTCGACTGATGTACTAACATCATGAGGTTTATTTTGTACATATGTAGCATCATCTACAAAGATGCAAAGAATTGCTATTGTGCCATCTAGTGGACACATTTAGAACAGCTGTTTCTTTCATTCAAAAATTTCAGGTTCATTTTTATACTTAGCAAACTCATCCCGCGGGCCGGATAAAACCTGTTCGCGGGCCTGATCCGGCCCTCGGGCCGTACGTTTGACACCCCTGATATAGGTGGATGTACACTAAATGCAAGGAGGATGGATTACACGTCAAGAAAGAAGAGGTGCGCTTAATTCTTAAAGAACTTGACCCAAGGGGCGTTGAACTCAGAGGAAGGAGACGGCTCCATCGTCGAAACTATTTCGCAAAAGGGCCCAATTATATTTGGCACTTTGACTCTTATGACAAACTGAAACCATTTGGTATCTGTATAAACGGCTGTATTGACGGATTTTCCCGGAAAATTATCTGGATGAATGCATTTACGACCAACAGTCATTGGAGGCTACTATATGGAGGCAGTGAAGAAATTTGGTGGTTGTCCGAGGATTGTCAGGGGCGATCGGGGCACTGAAAATGTTAAAGTCAGAGACTTTCAGCGTTTTCTCCGTCGCAACATTCATGACGGCTCTGGTATTGACAGCTACATCGAAGGGGCAAGCACAGCAAATCAGCGCATAGAGAGTTGGTGGGGTTTCCTCAGAAGAGAATCAATGGAATTCTACATCTCTATGTTCACTGACCTGAAGGACCGTGGTTTGTTCGGTGGTACATACTTGGACCGAGGTCTAATTCAGTTCTGCTTTATGAACTTCATTCAGGTAAGCGACAATGCATTGTTTTATCTATTTTTTCCAAGCAGTCTGCAGAGATGGAACGAATCAACAGTACAACAGTGCCATCTAATGGAAAAACTACTGAATTACAACATTTTCATCCTAAATTGAGGCCCACAAATGTTCGTTTTTTTCTTTTAACATCCTTCCATGAGCAGACAGTGGGTGTGAATATTAGCATCATGTCCATGTGTCTTCTTAATTACTGTTATTGGTGTCCTACGATACCATATTAATTCATCATCAGTGTCGGGGGGGTTTGTAGCCCTAATCTGCCCCCCCATCCCAGTACAAGCATAGTGGGCAGCAAACACTGTTTTATTCATTTATGTTTATTAATTTATGTATTTATGCTTGCCCTTTTCCACTCATTTTCTCCTAACTTTATCAAAAACCTCAAGATTTAACATAGATTTTTTCAAGTCATCTCATAACTAAATTAAAGAGGACATGATGAGAATAACAAATTGCATATTAATTTACTTTTCTTTCTCTCTGTACTATTTTTCCAGGATGAATTAGACGAGACCATCAATGTGTGGGATGCACATGTCATCAGACCATCAAAGAATGACAGGGTGCCCAGTGGTCGCCCCCGAATCATGTACATGTTCCCAGAACTCTACACAACTTGTGATTGCATTTCCCCAGTGGAGAGAGCTGATGTACAGTTGTGTCAGAGTAACTGCACATTTCGACCAGCAGTGCCATGTGACACAGACATCTACAACATCTGCAACATTCTGATGGCAGAGTCACGGCTGCATCTTCCAGCTGATGCTTATCAAGCATTGGATCTGTACCTGCACCTGAGGAATGAGATAACATCTGCTCTCTAATTTGAGATTAAATTTTATTCAGATTATTCAGGGCTACAACATGTCCACACTGACTACACTTGAACAGTGCTATGCCACAAACATTAAGAACATTTTGCAGCAAAACTGAGGTGCAAATAGGATTGATATGTCACTATATCCACACTGACTACAAAGAGAAACAAAGCAGGACATGAAAGAGGAAATCAACAGAACTTAACAACCATATGAAATGTATTGTACTTGCATTGAACAGGAATTTCTTTGTTGAATGATGACAAAAATTCTGAACATCATTCAGAGTCACAATTGTATAAAAGATGCACATGAGAAAATGTAATATTTGTACAAAAAGGGACTTTCACCTATGAGAACAGACCCTGCTGACTTATCAAAATTATTAAACTTAAACTGTCTTGTGGAAAAAAATTGAATCTCAATGTACTAACAATTTACAGAAAAAATAAGAAAATAAAACTATTTAAGAAATGTAAACGGTCTCTGTTTTAATAAGAACAATAAATGGAAATCTGTGGAAACAGTTTTGCATCAGACAAATGCCATAATAACCTCAGTGTAGAAGATAGATGTGCTTTCCATTCACTACACAATATCCATTGTGAAGCAGTCGCCAGACAAGACATTATCAAATTCTTTGCGAAACTCAGGGTATGTGCTGTAAGTGCATGGTAACTCAAGAACTGCTCCACACGTGTGTGCTACAGGCCTGCGACTTAAACCACACAATGTGTTAAAAATTACTTCAATTGTGTCTTTGCACAGCACAGTAGATCCTGTGCAGAAGCGTAAGAAGATCTCCAATTTTCTTTGGTCGATGCTTCTCACATACCGTAGCAGGTGGTTAAGAGCAGTCTGCTCTTGTGGATTTAGGCTTTCAAATGATAGTTTTATCATCTGGGCCACTTTCTTGTTAGTTGGCCTCTCAGATTCATATATCTCCATTATGTTGTCTTTGGTTATGAGCATTGGCATAGCATTATGAACACTGGAGTGGAAACAGTCAATTATGAACTTTGGCTCTTGAAGAAGAGCTTTGTGTGCCATTGTTAAAATAGCAGCCCGTAAATTGTTTTTAGGGGGAAGGCAGTGTGAGCCCATTCTGGAGAAGACATCAAGTAAGTCCTCCTCAACAGTTTCATCAATGGTACCCTGTAGTGCTTTTTCAAGCGACACACGCTCATTCTCTGAAAGAAATCTGGCAAATGACATCATCAATAGTTCTTCATCCACTGAGCTAACTCCTTTACAACAAGCAAGAACAAAGGCTGGTGACAGTCTGATTGGTAGGATTTTGTGGTCCAGGTATCCTTTCAACCACACTCTTCCGAGAGCTTGCCATTTCTTCTCAGAATAGTCTGGTCGTAGCCTGGGTACTCGTTCATCTTCCCCCTCACACTGGTCCAAGAAGTGGTCCCAGAATGCAGAGTACGCCTCTCTTGACACACCATCACTGTCCATAGCTTTCTCATTTGTAAACTCCATTCTTAGACTAGCATTCAGTACTTTTGGATCCATGAAGACAATAAGGACATCATCAACTATGTTTACTCGTCTTAATTTTGTCACACCGTGGTGAGGGAAGTCCTGTTTTGGGGTTGTCTGGCACATTTCCTGTTTTATTTTGAAAATTCTAATCCTCCTCTCGTTTCAGGCCACTTGCCCTTCCTCCTGTGTCACTGGTCTGATGTCTCTCCTGATTGCCTGATTGTGCCCACCTGTGTCACCCTCCCTCATGTGTATATAGTCCTCGTCTTCCCCTGTCTTGTTGCCAGAGTATATCGTCTCGCTACGTACCTCCAGCCTTGTCCACAGCCTTGTTCACAGCCATCAACCAAGTTGATAAGTATTGTCTCGCTTTGTTTATTGATTCCTTTGTTCCCTCTGAGAGAGTGATTTTGTTTTGCTAAGTTTTTTGGTCAAGTCTTTTTGTATCAATTTTCATAGTGCCTTGTCTTCCTTTTTTTCCCCTCCTTCTGGAGCGCTTTTAGTTTTCAGGCTTCTCAAATACTTTATACATACTTTCTGTTTATAGCGTCTCAACTTTTTAGCATGAGAGAATTTCCTTTTTGTAGATTATTATAGATTGTTGGTTTTTTGTGTTTTCGACTCATAGAACTTTTTGGCTATTGCCTGTTCCTCCTTATGGAGGGATTTTCTGTTTATTGCCTTATGTCCTATGCTAATACCCTATAGGTGCTTGAATATATCTTAGATAGATTTTGTAGCCACTTTCTTTAATCACTCTGTCCTAGAGATAGCAAGGAATTATTTAAATAAAGGTCTGAGTCAATTGTCACTCCTCTGCATCTGAGTCCTCATTTACGCCAAGACATAACAGTATACTCTGGCCAGTATGGACTCAGCAGAGGCTAAACAACTGACGGAAATCCTGCACACCCAGGAATCACGGCTCGCCCGACAGGAGGAGTTTCAGACGGCGATGGCAGCAAACATGGGTCACCTGTCCTCCCAGCTACAAGGACTACTTGAGCAGCTTGCTCGACCGATTCCGGCGACCCAGCCCCCCACGCCACCCGCTGCCCCCACTGTGTCTTCACCTCCTTCCGGAGCCGGCTGCAAGCTGGCCCCTCCGGCGCCATATGCTGGCGCTCCTGGTTTGTGCAAAACTTTTTTGATAGACTGTGCTATTCATTTTGAACTGATGCCCCATGCATTCCCCACTGAACGTTCCAAGATTGCTTTCATGATTTCTCATCTTACGGATAGAGCTAAGGCGTGGGCTTCTGCCGAATGGGGGCGGAACTCTTCACTCTGCCACTCCTTCACAGACTTTCAAGCTGCGCTAACCAGGACTTTTGACCCAGTGACCTCTAACAGAGAAAAGGCACAAGAACTAAGCAGTTTAAAGCAGGGCACCGGGCCCGTGTGTGACTACGCCATTGGCTTCCGCACGCTGGCAGCAGAAAGCGGGTGGGACGACACGGCTCTTTACGACGTCTTTTTGAAAGGGCTCAGTGCTTACATACAGGACCTCCTCGTTCCTCTGGACCTACCCGACAATCTAGATGCCCTCATCGAGCTTGCCATCAGGACGGACAATCGACGGGCCCAGCTCAAACGACAGCGAGATGGAGGATCGGAAGCTGCAGAAAGAACCACCCATCCTTTAGCACCTAACTGGTCGACGACTCGGCGCTCACCCCTGGAGCTACATCCTCACTTACGCACCAACCAGGAGGGGGAGCCCATGCAGCTGGGGAGAGCCCGACTGACGCCAGAGGAGCGACGCAAGCGGCTGATGGAGGGGAGATGTTTTTACTGTGGAGAGGGCGGCCATCTTGTCGTTTCATGTCCAACCAAGAGATCCCAGGCGGTGAGTCACATTCCGGCTGTTCCTCAGAGGCCACGCACTCATACCAAGATCACGTTAACAAATCACACAGTCACATCGCTAGAGGCGTTAATAGACTCTGGGGCAGATGAGAGTCTGATGGACTGGGGTTTAGCTAGGAGACTAGGACTCAAGTCAGAACCACTAGTTAAACCCATTAAGGCCAGGTCTCTGAATGGTAAGGAGCTTTTCACCATCACACACATCTGTGAACCTGTCCAAATGAACATTGACGGCCATCAGGAACAAATTTGTCCATATTTGATTAATTCTCCTTCTCATCCGTTGATCTTGGGGTATCCATGGCTGTACCAGCATAACCCTCGTGTGGACTGGAAGACAGGGAAGATCAGTGAATGGGGAAGGGAATGTACCCAGAACTGTATTTTTTTCTACTATCCAGAAAGAAAGTGTCAAAGAAATTAATCTTTTTTCTGCTAAACCTGTCACAGACTCAGAATTTCCGGACCTGAATTCTGTCCCCCCCTGTTATCACCATCTACGACAAGTCTTCAGCAAGACAAAGGCCCTGTCACTGCCACCCCACCGTTCCTACGACTGTGCCATTGATCTACTCCCCGGGGCCACAATTCCCAAGGGGCGTCTGTACTCCGTCTCGGGTCCAGAAAAAGCTGCTATGAACGATTACATCTCGGCATCACTGGAATCCGGCCTGATTCGCCCGTCATCATCGCCAGCAGGAGCAGGGTTCTTCTTTGTGAAGAAGAAAGACGGGTCGTTAAGGCCCTGCATCGATTACAGCCCCCTGAATGACATTACCATCAAGAACCGTTACCCTCTTCCCCTCATGTCTTCTGTCTTCGACCAACTCCAACAGGCTAAAATATTCACCAAGCTGGACCTACGCAACGCTTACCATCTGGTCCGAATAAGAGAGGGAGACGAGTGGAAGACCGGATTCAACACACCCAATGGTCACTATGAATACAGGGTCATGCCTTTTGGTCTCACCAATGCCCCGGCCGTGTTCCAAGCCATGATCAACGAAGTACTAAGAGACTTTCTGGACCATTTTGTCTATGTTTATCTTGATGATATATTGATTTATTCACCTGACAGTGACACTCACCAAGACCATGTAAATCAGGTTTTAAAGAGACTCCTAGACAATGATCTATATGTTAAAGCTGAAAAGAGTGTTTTTCATGCCGACACTGTTTCCTTCCTGGGCTTCATTGTAGCCCCTGGAAGAGTGCAGATGGATCCGGCTAAAGTTAGCGCTGTGGCCGATTGGCCGACACCTGACAGCCGCAAGAAAGTTCAGCAATTCTTGGGATTTGCTAACTTTTACAGGCGGTTTGTCAGAAACTTCAGCGCAATAGCTGCTCCTCTCCATGCTCTTACCTCCACCCAGGTGCGGTTCCACTGGTCTCCAGAGGCAGAGAGGGCATTCCAGATGCTCAAGCACCGCTTCACCTCAGCGCCCATCCTCACCATTCCGGACCCACAGCGCCAGTTCGTCGTGGAGGTGGACGCTTCTAATGAAGGAGTTGGAGCAGTGCTGTCTCAACGCTCTCAGCAGGACGGGAAGATGCATCCCTGTGCCTTTCTGTCGCGGCGGCTGTCCAAAGCTGAAAGAAACTATGATGTCGGCAATCGGGAGTTGCTGGCGGTGAAGCTCGCCTTGGAGGAATGGAGGCATTGGCTCGAGGGGGCCGAACACCCATTCATTGTCTGGACAGATCACAAGAACTTAGAATACATAAAGAAGGCTAAGAGACTCAACTCTCGCCAGGCCAGGTGGGCGCTTTTTTTTAATCGCTTTTCTTTCTCGCTCTCCTACAGGCCGGGGTCCCGCAACGTCAAGCCAGACGCCTTGTCACGATTATTCGACCCCGAGCCTGAGGCCAAGCAATCTGAGACCATCCTTCCACTGAACTGTGTGGTAGGAGCGGTAACTTGGCCAATAGAAACTGAGGTAAAGCAAGCTAACGGTGTGGCCCCGCCACCTAGGGGTTGTCCTGTTAATCGATTGTTTGTCCCCACTGAGCTGCGTCCCCGGGTGGTTCATTGGGCTCACACCTCGCTGCTTTCGTGTCATCCGGGAGTTAAAAGAACCATGTTTGTGATCTCCCGGCGGTTCTGGTGGCCAGCCATGGAGACGGAGGTCCGAGAGTATGTAGAGGCCTGTTCGGTCTGTGCCAGGAACAAGACGTCTTCCAGGTCTCGCATGGGACTTCTTCAGCCGCTCCCCATCCCCTCCAGACCGTGGTCAGACATCTCGATGGACTTCGTTACAGGCCTCCCGGTCTCACAAGGTAACACCACCGTCCTCACTGTAGTCGACAGATTCTCCAAAATGGTCAGATTCATCGCTATGCCTAAATTACCATCCGCCAAGGAGACGGCAGAGACTATGATGACTAATGTATTCCGAGTTCATGGATTTCCCAAAGACATTGTTACAGACCGGGGACCTCAGTTTGCATCACGGTTCTGGAGGGAGTTCTGCCGACTCATTGGAGCCAAGGCCAGCCTGACATCAGGATATCATCCGGAAGCCAACGGCCAGACCGAACGACTTAACCAGCAGCTGGAAACCGGCCTCCGGTGCTTGGTCTGCCAGAACCCCTCCACATGGAGCAAACACCTGGTCTGGGTAGAGTATGCGCACAATTCGCTGCCTACATCAGCCACCGGCCTCTCTCCCTTTCACTGTGCCTTAGGGCAGTGTTTTTCAACCACTGTGCCGCGGCACACTAGTGTGCCGTGAGATATTGTCTGGTGTGCCGTGGGAAATTATGCAACTTCACCTAATTTATCCCAAAAATATTTTTGGCAAATCAATAATTAGAATCTGCCAATAATGTGCCGTTGCTTAGTGTCTGTGCTGCGTAAAACTCGGCAGGGTAACCACGTAATACTCCATGTCAGTAGGTGGCAGCATTGCTTTGTAAAAGTCGGAATGTGTCGGGTGAGACGAGGATGGTTTGTTGTGATCCCGATATGCAGACCACAGTGGGAGGCAGGGTGCAGGTAAAAAGGGTATGTAATGCTTAAACCCAAAATGAACGAAAGGAAAAGGCTATGCAAAACAAAAGTCAAACTGAACTGGCTACAAAGTAAACAGAGACAAAATGCTGGACGACAGCAAAAACTTACGGCGTCTACAAAGTACATCCGTACGTGACATGACAATCAACAATGTCCACACAAAGAAGGATAGCAACAACGTGAATAGCCTTGCTTGCTAACACAAAGCAGGTGCGCGGAGGCAGGGTGCAGGTAAAAAGGGTATGTAATGCTTAAACCCAAAATGAACGAAAGGAAAAGGCTATGCAAAACAAAAGTCAAACTGAACCGGCTACAAAGTAAACAGAGACAGAATGCTGGACGACAGCAAAAACTTACGGCGTCCACAAAGTACATCCGTACGTGACATGACAATCAACAATGGCCACACAAAGAAGGATAGCAACAACGTAAATAGCTGCACCTGCTTTGCTAACACAAAGCAGGTGCGCGGAATAGCGCTCAAAGGAAGACATGAAGCCACTACAGGAAAACACCGGCAAAACAGGAAGGGCCACCAAGATAAGCAAGACAAGAACTAAAGCACTACACACAGGAAGACACCAACACACTCAAAATAAGACACGACGACTTGGTGGAGTTACATTTTTTCTAGTTTTCTGCTGGTGGTGTGCCTCCGGATTTTTTTAATGACAAAAATGTGCCTTGGCTCAAAAAAGGTTGAAAAACACTGCCTTAGGGTACCAGCCCCCTCTCTTTCCAGAGAATGAGTCAGAAGTGTCGGTCCCCTCCGCCCATGCCATGGTCCGACGTTGTCACCGCATTTGGGCAGCCGCCCGTCAAGTATTGACCAGACAACAAGATCGGATGAAGAGAGCGGCAGACCGCAAGAGACGACCTGCGCCTGCGTACCAACCCGGTCAGAGAGTCTGGCTTTCAGCCAAGGACCTACATCTCAAGGTCACATCAAAGAAACTGGCACCATGCTTTGTAGGTCCATTCCCAATTACCAAGCTCGTCGGACCTGCAGCAGTTCGGCTTCGTCTGCCCCGATCCCTCCGCGTCTATCCCACCTTCCACGTCAGTCAGGTCAAACCAGTCAAAGAAAGCACCATGGTCCCAGCCACCACGTCCCCTCCACCACCCGAAGTAATTGAAGGTGGACCAGTATACAAAGTTAAACGCTTGTTGGCAGTGTGCAACCGGGGTCGGGGCAGACAATTCCTGGTGGATTGGGAAGGATACGGACCTGAAGAGAGACAGTGGGTTCCTTCCCGCCACATTGTCGACCCCACTCTCATCAGGGACTTCTACAGAGACCACCCCGAACAGTCTGGGCCGTCCGGAGTCGGCCATAGAGGGGGGGGTACTGTCACACCGTGGTGAGGGAAGTCCTGTTTTGGGGTTGTCTGGCACATTTCCTGTTTTATTTTGAAAATTCTAATCTTCCTCTCGTTTCAGGCCACTTGCCCTTCCTCCTGTGTCACTGGTCTGATGTCTCTCCTGATTGCCTGATTGTGCCCACCTGTGTCACCCTCCCTCATGTGTATATAGTCCTCGTCTTCCCCTGTCTTGTTGCCAGAGTATATCGTCTCGCTACGTACCTCCAGCCTTGTCCACAGCCTTGTTCACAGCCATCAACCAAGTTGATAAGTATTGTCTCGCTTTGTTTATTGATTCCTTTGTTCCCTCTGAGAGAGTGATTTTCTTTTGCTAAGTTTTTTGGTCAAGTCTTTTTGTATCAATTTTCATAGTGCCTTGTCTTCCTTTTTTTCCCCTCCTTCTGGAGCGCTTTTAGTTTTCAGGCTTCTCAAATACTTTATACATACTTTCTGTTTATAGCGTCTCAACTTTTTAGCATGAGAGAATTTCCTTTTTGTAGATTATTATAGATTGTTGGTTTTTTGTGTTTTCGACTCATAGAACTTTTTGGCTACTGCCTGTTCCTCCTTATGGAGTGATTTTCTGTTTATTGCCTTATGTCCTATGCTAATACCCTATAGGTGCTTGAATATATCTTAGATAGATTTTGTAGCCACTTTCTTTAATCACTCTGTCCTAGAGATAGCAAGGAATTATTTAAATAAAGGTCTGAGTCAATTGTCACTCCTCTGCATCTGAGTCCTCATTTACGCCAAGACATAACACATTTCAAAATAAGGATTTCTTGGTCAAATGGATCTGGTGATGCTGGAAGACTGCTTGATGATACAGGACCATCATTGATTGTAGAATGCTGCAAGATATTTTAAAAAGGTAATTAGGTGTGATTATTGATTGATTAATCCTTCAGTGAACAGAAAATAATCAAAGATTTTGACAATCAATGTATCAATTAGCATGCAAAAATGGTGATAATGTTGTGGCAAATGAGATTTGGAATGTTTGGATGAAAAATTAATCTAAAAACATAAGCTTAGGGTGAAAGATTTTCGGATGGTAACGTTACAGTTTTTGTACATTTTATAAATGTAAAATGTAATAATTTTACAGGACTGTAAAACGTTAGTGCTACATTGTACCTGCATGCTGCTCAAGTCATCTGGATTCCAGGGAAGAGTGGTGTCTTGAGTATCACTATCATCACCAACAGTGGGTCCAAACTTCACTTCAGAGTCCTCAAGAGATTGTGGAATGGCAGGATTAAGAGCGGAATCTGAGACATCACTTAACAACAGGTCTGCATCTTGATTTGGCACAGGCGTTAAACAGTCATCTTCAGATCCATGCCTTCTTGTTGACTGCTGAGTATGACTGCCAACATCCTCAGTAGGTCGTGGATGCAGGAGCTCTGTGTTACCCATCTCAGGAGTTGCTGATCTTGAATGGCTGATTGTCTCTCCTCTCTATTGATAATTTAATATAAAAACCAAGAAAACAAACAAATGTATTATTATTTGTGTAATTATTATATTATCTATAGTTTGAATAATCTCATCCAAGCTGCTATGTATATTCATGTGACTATAACACTCTGCACCTGAGTAAATTATTTGGTGTATGCATTTTTACTTAATGTAGGATTAAACTCAAAGCGTTCGCAGATTTCCATCTTAACTGCAGATTTAAAACTATAAATTATGGTTTCTTAAAGGCCATTTCTGTGTCCTCATATATTTCACCTGTGATTTATAATAAATATAGCTCAGCGCAGATTTAATTTAAATGACCCTACAGAAAACTATAACTATAAAAATATGTTTGAATTTTAAAGAATACTGAACATTTTGGTACAATAAAATCTTCAGACAACACAAGTTCTGTACTGTTTAGCACAGACTGGTTCCATAAAAATGCAATACGAGTGCTTACTTGTTCATGGTTTTGCTGCATTGAGCCACTGGGAGCCAGATCTAAATCAGAGGAGCTCTCTGGATGATCCACTTGATTGAGTCTCCTGGTCTTGTTCCTCAAGGATCGTGTCTTCATTGTCCTAGCCTATAAAAAGGTGAGCAGCAAATTGTGAGCTTATAGACTTGACATAGAAATAAGACAATAGATTTATCCTAAAAAATAAATGACATCTGTGAAAGTACAGGTCACATTGAATAGCAGCTCAGGTAAGAAAGCAAAGGTGAAACTTATTAAATTGGCTAATGTTTGAGAACAATAAATATGTATCAACATCATATCCATCATACCTGTGCATATGAGACAGGTGTGGTACACAACCATAATCAGTGTTGGCGCTAAGAATTTTCAAAATGGGGTCCCACACTAAATTTTTGGGGTTCAACTTTTTTGTAAGCTTTTCAAAACAAATTACAAATGTATGTATTATCCTGTGCGTGAGTTGAAGTTTTGTCATTTGAAAGCTATTTGAATTTCAAGCCCTTAATGGCCTACTGAAATGAATTTTTTTTTTTACAATGTCAATTTCTCAGATGACATATTGTATATTGTGTTTTGG
The DNA here is from genome assembly GCF_033978785.1 of Entelurus aequoreus. Lineage (NCBI taxonomy): Eukaryota > Metazoa > Chordata > Actinopteri > Syngnathiformes > Syngnathidae > Entelurus > Entelurus aequoreus. The sequence goes on from NC_084741.1 coordinate 36,841,882, forward strand.
AAAAAGGTTGTTATAAACGTTACTTAATTCATTAAAAAAATAATACAAAAGAAAACACATTTTAATGCATATGTAAATGTATTCAGTTATAAACATTCATTCACTTTCTTCTTTCCTTCATGGATTCAAACTTTATTGTTTTCTGTATTATTATTTAATAAGTCGTAGGTGTATTTATTTCAGTATAAAAGTGTAAAAACTTTTTTGCTTGGGTCATGAAATGATGATGATGGTGTGCCAGGGCATACATACATTTTTTATTTACGCTTAAATCCCTAGTCTACATTAACTTCAGATGTATCCCTCATTTCTAAGTTTTTTTAATGTTGTTTTGTTTGTTTGTTCTATACCCTTTTTGTCAAAGAAAACTATGTTTTTTTATGGCAAACATCCATCCATCCATCCATTTTCTACCGCTTGTCCCTTTCTGGATCACGGGGGGTGCTGGAGCCTATCTCAGCTGCCTTGGATAGGTCAATAATTCATAATAACATTAATTTTGATTGAATATTATGTTTTGAGCAATGACAGTTTTAAAGAAAGAAACATCTTTGTTTTATTAGTCAACATTGCAACTTTTTCTAAATGACATTTCACCTCTAAACTTTTTCATTCCACTTTTGTTATGTTTTTGTTTATTTTAATAGTATTTTTAGAATGTGCCGTGGGCCTTTAAAACATTAGCTGTGGTCCGCAAATGGCCTGCGGGCCACACTTTTGACACCCCTGCTATAGATAATAAAAAAATAAATCTGATAAGTCTATGGATAAAAAGCAGAGCCTGGCGACGCATGCAATCAATATAAATGGAATACCTACAGTAGCATATGTATTGATATCACAAATGTGGCAGAGGATAAATTACCTTCAGTGGCCTTTTCTGTGTTGGCTCCAAGTCCGATGATTCATCAGAGAGAAGTATAATCTTGTTAGACTTGGTGGCTGTGTAGATGCGTAGCATTTTTAGTTTAGTCTGTTCGTACAGCTGGCCCACCGTGACTTCCCGGGGCACAGGACTGTGACTGTAATCACAAATGTCAAACTCGAAGTCTTCCATCAGTCCTTTTGATGAATGCCCATTTGCAAAAAACAAGCATTTGCCTGTCTCCAACAGTTCACCCATAGTCACTGATTTCTGGACGGACAGATTCCGTGTTCCTCCTCCTTTTCTCGTTCTAACCTGGTGATACATTCCACTCTCAAAGTGGAGCCATCCCATTTCAACCCGCCGGGTGATTTTGGCTGCATTTTTTTTGGCCAGTAGCGGTGCCTTGTATGCCAGTGTTAGGAGTTCTTAACCTGTCTCTTAATTTCTGCATGAGGGAGGACTTCACTGTCTCTGCTCCTCCCGACTCTTCGTTTGTCACAGTTCTTTGACGGCAAAATGCTCTGAGCGCAAGTCGATCCCCATATCTTTCGATATACTTGCTTAACTCCTTATCTGTCATAATGCCTATGACATTGGTGTCGATCTGTAAAAAGCAAAACTTTTGCTAAATGGTATTTTCTACAGTAAAATAGCAACATTAAAAGTAGGCAATTTTTTACTTTATATAAAAGTTAAAAAATATCCCCACCTTGTCTTCTTTTAGTTTGTTGATGACACTTTCAGGTATATTCCGCATTTGAAGGAACATGAATAAATCTACTGCAGCCATCTTTTTTTAATAAAAGGGAGCAAAACTGCTGAGCAACGGGAGATTATGGGGGAGGGAACGTTTTTGTTGGAAATAGAGCCGAATTAACTTCTAAACTGCCATTTTAACACGCACCTCAAACCACGCGCATGCATCCAATATGCTCTCTCGTGCGCACGCATCCAATGTTTTCTCGTGGCCTCGAGAAAGTTTCTCGTGGCCTCGAGAAAGTTTCTCGTGCGCACGAGAAACTTTTTATTAAAAAAAAATATATATATATATATATATGTTTTTTTTAGAAAAAGTTTCTCGTGGCCACGAGAAACTTTCTCGTGGCCACGAGATACATGTCTAAAAAAAAAAAAATTCCCATGTCCCTTTAGGGCAGGGGTGGGCAATTAATGTTTACCGGGGGCCGCATGAGCTACCCGAGCACTGCTGGAGGGCCACATCGACAATATTTCAATTAAATTTTGCTCAATATTATTTTTGATATATACCGTAAGATAAATAATAATAATAATAATAGTAATACTTCAACATAGTGTGTGTAACAGCATTCCATGACTAATATATATAAATTAACATTAATGATAAATGACAGTAAAATAAGCACACGTATGACTGAGGAGTCATAGTGTAACTTTGTGTGGTGTTTGAGTTGTCCGACTTTTTGTGTGGCCTTAAACGCACCAGTGGTTTAGTGCTATGCGTGTTGGTGACAGATGACAAGTTGCTTTTGGCCTGGTTTGTACGGCAGAAAATGACTAGTTTTTCGAGATAGAACTGTTTTACTCATGTTTTTGGTGTGGTTATGGCCGAATATAAACAGTTTTGCTCAATAAAGTGATCGATATAATTCCTGTCCTCGAAGCATCTCGATAGACGTTACAATAATTGAACGGTGTTCAATTGAACGGTGTTGAGAACACCGTTAGGGCCGCTTGTTGTCACCGTCACTCAAAGTTGCATTGCAAAATTACATAGAATAAATATGTTTATTTTGTTTAGAATTCAGATGGGATTTGATTTGGTGCGCGGCATATACTTGCTGCGCGCAGCGGACGCTTGAGCAGTGCGCAATTGCGCAGGCACGCACCTTAGGTGAGGGGACGTTGCTTTGCAGTTCATGTGTTGTTGAAAACACGCCATTCCTCATCAACTTTTCTCTTTTTGGCGTCTCGGGTGTAAACCGTGCATCACTTGTCGCTGCATGTGCACCTTCACTCGCAGGTTACACACGGACACACGCCCATAAATAATACTTTTCAAAATAAAAGCAGCACAGTTGTATTGCGCGCAGGACATAGATGTTTTTTCAACTTTATTTTGTAATTGCAGTTGTTCACATTCACTCACAATCACGCATACGTCCACACGGAAGTAATACAAATAACGATTTTCAAAACAAAAGCAGCACCGTTGTATTGCACACTCGACATAGATACTTTTTAAAATGTATTTTGTAATTTATAATTGGCCTCACGCGGGCCGGACAGGGACGCACAAAGGGCCGGATGCGGCCCGCAGAATGCCCAGGTCTGCTTTAGGGGCTCCGTACTGCACTTCAACTACTCCACATATCAGAAATAATATGAACCAGAACATTTTACAAAAATAAAATTAATGAAATATAAATTATTAGAAAATTATATATTCACACATTTTGTACAAAAAAAAGGTCCAAATACCACTAAGTTTCCTTTGACTTATTTTGCCGACACGATCTGCATGCACATCCCAAACTCACAACTGTGAATTGGTTCTCATCGTTCACTTAAAAGGGCCATTCAAAATATTCATTTCATTCAAAAACATCAAATCTCTGTACAGTAAGTCTATATCTGGATTTAGCCTTTGAACATGAGGCAACATACCATGGCGTCTGAGACCTACAGTAGTTCCTGATCAGGTAACCACATTTATTCGGAGTTACCATGGCCTACACCGGTCTACAATTCGAATTTGCTAACATTGTTTTTTAAAAATACTTTCTTTCCTACACACCTTAAGAATATGGATCAGAAATTAGTTAATGCCCTATTTAAAGTCACCCAACTTGGCGATGAATGCCATAGTAAATTGGGGAATTGACTAGCAAGTTTAAATTGTGTCTAACCTAAATTTAACTAGTGTTGTCGCTTCAAAAATGTTTTCCAACTTGACAAGGCCAAGCCTTATTGATTTCATGTTGGTGATCAAGCTTGACTGCTGAAAGTGACTTCTTGGCAGCATAGAATTATTTGGTAAGACAACACTCATTAGATCAACCAATACTCAGAACAATGGGATGGATCTCTGCAATGTACATTGTATCGTCACTCAGGGTCAAAGGGCAATCTGTTTTGCAAACAATTAGTTAAAATAAATAATCATAACTCAAAAATTAAAATGACAGTGCACGTGAAGTTCTGGCCACAGCCCTCGTTAATCATTCATTTAAACTTTGACCAATAAAGTTGGAGACACCTGCTACTGCTATTGAAATAAAACGTTTGCCGACTCTTTTGTCTCGTACTGTTGTTAATAAAGTCTGAACATGTGACAAGTAAAAAAAACAAAGTAGAAAAGGTGCTTAGATGAACTGTTCAAATGAGCATATATAATACTCAAAAACACAGCACCTGCAAAACCCTGTTTAAACTGTTTATTTTTTGAAGTTTTTTCTGTAGGTGATGATTTTTCCCAACATAAAACAAAAAGTTACAAAATTGTCTAGTCATCAAAATCATTTGTAGGAGACTTGATAAAAAAACAAACATGAACACATACATACACATACAGGAGTGAAAATAACATAAAATAGGCAAACTAACGACCCTGTGATATTCAGCATTGGGTGCATGCAACCTGACAGTAACTGTAGAATATCTACAAAAGTCCAATTATTGAATAATAGCAACTAACCACTTCAAAGGACCAACAACTCCTGAACATAGCAATGTGTGTTTGTGTGTGTGTGCGCGGCACTGAGCACACCAGGGTCCTGACTGTGTTGCGTGAAGTCGTGGGAAGGTTCACAGTGTCGTACAGCAGGATCCCGCGTCAAACAGTTTCAAGCAAGACTGTATATTTGGAACATACAAAATAAATTTTATTATCCATTCTCTTCAAGTCTACATCATATTAGAATTTCTAGACCATGTCATTGTCAAATAACACACCCAAATTAAGTAACAATCCTCTGACAGGTGCAATGATACATGGTTCTGTCAAGTCCAGGTGTCAAAATATAAATGAATGTGAAAAGCAATTTAAATCTTCTTCGTTATTGTCGACATAAAAAGGGGAGGCGTGGCGCAGGGGCCACAGTGACAACTAGGCAGGATGTGGCAATGAGCACACAAACACAGGACTAGGGGCGACAGGGAGGACCCCTCAGGGCTGGGCCCCGGTGGCTGCGGGGACTTGTGTGGCCAGAGTGTTGGGGGCGGAGATAACAGGTGATCCAGCGATGTTCGGCAGCGGCTGTGAGGAGGTCATTGAGCTGATGCCTGAGACACACAACAAAGCTTGCTTAGTCATTGGGGTTGGGACCATTGGAACTATTCCCGTTTGGGAATAGCAGGACCTACCAGCCATCATACTTGAGGAGCTGATTGGTGTGGAACTGGCCGCCATCCCTCCAGGAGTTGCCCCCCTTCCCTGATCTCTAACGATGGGAACTGGAATAGATGGATTGGACAGCATCTTAAACCGAGCCTTTGTCACAAATGGCAGCTAATCCAAATACAGTCAGTGGAAATAGGACAAAAGACCGTGAATTTACAGAAGTATGCATGTTCCATGGCCTCTTTGGCTGTCAGGCGGGCTTGATGGTCATAGCGCAGCAGTTTGTCCAGGAAGTCCAGAGCCTCTGTGCTGACCAGGTGCTGGTTCTCACTGTGCACAAACCTCTCCCACCTTTTACGAGAGTGTCTAAAGAAGGAAAATGTTTAATGCATTTTGTATTCTAAAT